>NW_012118265.1:12978304-13007339 GCF_000951035.1 Colobus angolensis palliatus | reverse complement strand
CATTATTGGTTTGAAGCATAAGCTTCCTTCTTCTTTTACTATCCCCACTTTACCCCACCCAACATTTTTGTTCTATTCTAATTCCCAGTTCATAGAACATATTATACATTTAGAAATAAACTCCATTTTGGAAATTTTAAAGTTATAAAATTGACTATTTTGATAACACTTATCTTTAACATGTATCTTATAATTTACCAAACACTTTTATCTGTGTGACATCTTTTAATTCTCACATAAATTAATTAAGTAGACACGTGGGTAGCATCATTTTCATTTTTAAAATAAAGACTCAGGGATCCAAAGTGGTTAAGAAACTTTCTCAAGGTCACATGACCCATCAGAAAGGCAAGGCAAAGACTAGATTCCCATTAAATGTAAGGGGTCAGTAATCCACACTTCTTTTATGAAAAATTAATTTTCACACCATTTTATGTGACTGTGAAATCTTTCAGCATATAATTGTATTTTTCTTTGCCTTGTCCTTTAAAAAGCAATGAATGCGGCTGGGCGCAGTGACTCACGCCTATAATCCCAGCACTTTGGGAGGCCATGGTGGGCGGATCATGAGGTCGGGAGATAGAGATCATCCCGGTCAACATGGTGAAACTCTGTCTCTACTAAAATACAAAAAATTAGCCAGGCATGGTGGTGTGCGCCTGTAGTCCCAGCTACTCGGAAGGCTGAGGCAGGGGAATCATCGCTTGAACCAGGCAGGCAGAATTTGCAGTGTGAACCGAGACTGTGACACTGCACTCCAGCCTGGCAACAGAGCAAGACTCCATCTCAAAAAAAAAAAAAAAAAAAAGAAAAAAGGATGTTAATACTGTATGATATTCCATGAGCACTTTAGCTCACAATACCATGCTTGCATTTTTATTTCCATTACCAAGGGAGTCTCTCATAAGTGCAGCCTAAGCATGTCCCAGTCATCTACATCTCACCTATTCTCTAGGTTGCTTTGTGGATTTTTCACAGATTATATAATTTTAAGCCTACATGACATACGAACTGTAGTCAGGTCCAGTTTTTAGGCACCAGTTTTTTTGGCACGTATCTTTGAAACTCTCTGAAGTCTTTGGTTGAAAAGCTTGAGTCAACCAAGTTCTCACTGAAGCAGTTTTATCAACAGCGGTGTGGCTCTTTTGGGAAGTGCAGAGACTGTGTCAAGGCCTTGGCCTTCCCACCCATCCCTGCAGCACCTGCTGTGCAGAGTAGGTAATCCTGTCAGAGGCATAATCTCCCAACAGGCGAGGCCATGGTATTATATTTCATGCTCATGCTTCACACTCAAGCCACAAATACCTCTTGCCATTTCCCAATTATACTGCAGAATTTAGCCTTTACTGAGGCTATCTTCTCCGCCTGGATTGCCTTTTCCTGCTATGGTTCTGGGAAGTGGCCAGATACCCCATCTACCTTTATGAGAGTCCCTGGGTTTGGGAATGATTACAGTAGATGCTGGGGATAATCAAAGACACTGGAGCAGCCAGGCATGTCCAGCAGAAATTTCTCATCTGACCCTGAGACTGCTGGCCTTCCCTACCTTTCTTACATCCCTCTCTTTAGGGCATTGAGTTTGCTTCCATGACAGTCATTGCTGGCTCCTGGTTTGGCACTAAACCAAGTGCCTTCTAATTTTGTTTTTTGACTGCTATTCACATACCAACATTCCCCAGATGCCAAGTTTCATCCTTCAAAGTTTGATTTAAATATCACCACCCTTACCTTCTCATCTCTACAGCTTTCCCCTCTGTGTGCCCCTTAGGAGCAGAATCAGCTGTTCTTTAGCCTGAGCTCCCAGGACTTTGTGTATATCATCCCACATGGCACTTCTCGCATTTATTCCCCAGTTGATCATATCTTGTAGTCCTGCTAGATGGTAAGACTCCAAGGGGAGTGGTTGTGTTACATTTATCCATATTCTCATCAGATATCCTGGATAGAACCTGGTGCTTCATAAATTCGCAATAAACGTTTCTTGCTTCAATACATAAATAAGTACTATTTTACTCCTTCTTATGAGGATTTGTACATATTGATATGATGAAGAAAAAGCATCCAATGAAGTAAATATGGTTACTCTAAAAACAGGATGAATAAAGGACCTTTGTTTCAGAAAATCCCCTATCAGAATTCATTCATGATGTTTGATTAGGTATTTAAGTCATTCTAACCTACACAGTAATTTTTCCTCTGAAACAATCTATCAAAGGGGGCAAGAGTTCCTGTCCTCTCATTGATAGAACTTACCTGAGTCATCTTCACTGATTTTCCAGTCTGTGCGCATTTGTACATGTGTTTGTCTGTGTGCCCAGGCTGATTTTGTGCCAAGCTCATGACTTGAAAAATACATATCACCAAAGAATTTCAATTATTATCTTGAAATATATCAGAAAATAGCACTTTCTCCTTAGTCTCGTCTGTGTCTCTGTATTTGTATATATGTAAATCCTAGTAAGTTCCATGGGGTCTCTCCCCTGAACTTAGATTCTCTTAGGTTTATTTTAATAACAAAAACCCTACATTGCTAGACAGTGAAACATCATGAATACAAGTGATATTCAATTACAGGAACACTATCTCTCCATCCTGAAACAAGTCACTTTCTCTCTCTTAAAAACTCATTTTACAAATTCGTGTTAAGGTGTTTTATCTTAAATTTGATCTAACCAAATTCAAATAATGGGAGTGTAGTGAAATTACGGGAATAGAACACATAAAACGAGGTTGGTTGTTCGGATTTATTTTCCTTTGGATATTCAATTTAGTTTAAAAGAATTGAATTCATTTGCCATGTTCTCTTTGGGAAGCATTGTGAGAAGTATAATTTAGAACTGCTCTCTCTTTTGCATGGCCTCTGCAAGGCATCAAAGGGGCTCACAGTGCATGTTTCTGCTATAATGAAAGCTCTGTTCTATCTGTCTGCCTCCATGTGAATTGCTCCTTCAGATAGAAAGTTAAAACTAGAATGAGTCAAAAACCACCCAGGGCCTAAACTACTCTTAGAGCGTAAATTAGGCATCTTTGGATGCTTAACTCTTTCAGACCCTGACACACATTTTTAAAATTTGTTAACGGTTCAAGAAATTTTGATTCCACCGTCAGAAATGTCTAATTAGCTAATTAAGAGTAGTTAAGCTCAGGATGTTCTCATGACTATTTTCTTCCATACTAAAATGGGTAATTCAGATGCTAACAACAAAATCAAAGTTTTTTCCAGGTTTCTCTGTCCACCACCATTACTATAGAGGTAGCAATAGGGACTTGCTAAATAACACACTACCACCCTCCAAAACAAAACAAAAATCCCCATCAAAGCCTGAACACAACCTATCATTCTGAGGAAATATATGGTCTCATTACAGAGAGAAGACAGGCATGGCCAAAACGGGCACATGTTACACTAGAATATGTTTGATATTTTCCTTGCCTAAAATAGCATATTCAAGGTATAGCATAGGATTAAATGATAACACAACTTAACCCTAAGAAGAATTTTTCTTATGAACAGAATCAGTCTTCATTAAAGATTTTTGAATTAAACTACTTCTAATTTCTAAAATAAAGCAGTGAGAAAAATGACTCTATAATTACTTTAGTAAAAAGAGTAGTATCCTAACTCACTAGACTATATAACCCTGTAAGGAAATTTCAATTTAAATTGTCCAGGTCAAATTTAGCCTCTCCAGGAACAAAATAGTAACTTAGAAAATGGCAGAGATGCAGATCACCAGGTGGGTGGATCACAAGGTCAAGAGATGAGATCATCCTGGCTAACACAGTGAAACCCCGTCTCTACTAAAAATACAAAAAATTAGCCGGGCGTGCTGGCGGGCGCCTGTAGTCCCAGCAACTCGGGAGGCTGAGGCAGGAGAATGGTGTGAACCCAGGAGGAGGAGCTTGCAGTGAGACCAGATCACGCCACTGCACTCCAGCCTGGGTGACAGAGTGAGACTCCATCTCAAATAATAATATAACAATAAAAATAATAAAAAGAAAATGGCAAAGACTTGGTAACCACAGGGAGGGGGTTTTGATGGGGTGGGGTGAAGGGGTAAAGACAGGAGGGGCCAAGAGGAATCAATATTATTAAAGGAAGAAACTCTTTCTCCAAGAAGTGGAATATAATTTTGAATCCAGGTTAAATACATAGTACCAGAACCACAATAGATGCTTATCAAGTTTCTATTTCATGCATCTGAAGAAATCAATTTTCAGATTTCTGAGTTCAGATTTCTGATCTTACGTGATGTCACCTTCTTGTGCACTAAATATTTAGATAAATGCCCTTAGCCCTGGCTGTTTTGATCTAGTCATTTCCTTGTTTTTGCTCTGACACAGTAATAGCACTGGGTGGGGGGCGGGGTGGTGTTCAACACAAGAGAGATGCTGGATTGGGATGAACATCATTGATTTATGCCCTCCAAGAGACTTTCAGGGAGTAAATTATTAGGTACCTTTTATCCTTTTGGAAGTTTTGCTCAGTTTCTTTAAACTCTTTTTTGGTATATTTGGTGGTGTAGGGGGAGGGAGGTTTGTATGTGTGTGTTCATGTGTTCCTGTGTATGTAAAAGAAGCATCTAGCTGTCCTATCCAGCCTGAATTGCTGTAATGTCTGCAAGGTATGACAACTCCAGAGGGCTGTTGATGTGGCTCAAAGTCTCCTTACCTATAAGCTGAGTACAACTGTGGCAAACCTAGCCGCCCTGGAAAATGCTTTGTCAATAAATACAGCCAAAAGTTTAGTACATCTGTGGGAGGCAATGGATTCAGACTTGTCAATATGTGTACATTTAGCATCTTAACAGGATGGAAAAGTCAAGAAATCTTTCCAATATAATCATTGCTTTCTGGGTTCTTTTCTTTTAATACTGCCATGAAGAATCAAAATATAGTGTTATTTGCATTTTTCTGTCTAACACAGATCTAGTCCTCGATGTGAAATAAATGCTATGTTTCTTTCTTATAAGTAGCTATTATACTTACCACGCATAAAGTTTAAAAAATGCTAACTCTCCTAGTTCTCTTAGTGTAGTTTCTCTCCTTTTCCTGCCTGTCAGATTTGGAAATAAGAGTTACTCAGGTATCATCAGTTCTTCTTCGATATAATTTTAAATCTCCAACCAGCCATTTTCACCCATACTCTTTCCTCAGGAGAATAATCACTCTGCATTCTTCAAAATCCCAATAAGAAGAATGTTATAGAAATCTAGTTTATAAAATTTAAAGCATGAAATGAAGCTCTCTTCTTTCCCAAAATAACCATTGAGAAACTTCAGACACATTTTTCTAAAAGAATATGCACTGCCTCTCTTCATAATATTCAGGGGGAAATTCCTATGAATTAATGCAGTGATAAATATTACAGATATAGCTTCTAGATATATAGTATCATGATGTTTCTAATTAAGATGCAGTAAGATTCTCAAAAACAAAATTGTTCCTTTATATTAAGAGCCAGAATTAAAATAACTTGTGTTAAAGATTATGCTAAGTCTAGCACAAGCCATTTCCATTGTGCATTTTCAGTAAAAGCTGACTAAATTTATTTCTTAGAATGTAATGAAATTATGGAGTGAATCTAGCTGAAATAACAGATTTGTTTTTAGTCTTATAAGTCAGTGAGTAACAATTTTTCATTCAATTTTGTTGTTATTGTTTAGAACTTCATGGGAAATGAAAACAAAAATTTAAAATAACTCTAGTGGTAACAGTTAGTTTTCATGAAATGCAATTTGCACTTCACTAGGAAATGAAACAATTTGTAACTTTTGAATTCACTGTTAAACTAGTAAAATTTATCCTAAATTAAATAAATGAAGTAGCTAACAAAGAATTATTGAATCCTAATTTGTTTACAATAGGATAGAAGGTGGCATTTGATGGAACTGATGTTGCATTTCAATTGGAACAAAACTTACTTTGGAGTTTTCCATTCTAGTTTACTAGATAGAAGATAATATTAATAAATACATCTGGCTTGAAAAATTTATTCTTATTACCACTACAAGGGCTACCTTGGCAAAGTAAATTTTAAGATACCTGTACGTAAGCTCTTTTTAAAAATTATATTTTCTTTAGTATCACACTTATAGGATGAATGAAACAAACAATAATATATTAGACCTAAGAGTCATGTATTTTTAGCCCTGATTCTTATTTATTTATTTATTTTTGTATATGACAGACAAGTAAGTTTTGTAGGCTTGTACAAATTCCTCAAGAACAAGCAGGTTTTATTTTATGCCTTGTGGTATAACTTAAAATCTCTTAGGTATTCTAATTCTACCTCATTTTTCCCCTTGATTCAGTAAGAACTAATTACAAGTAGAAAACCAAAACTTTTTCAATGACAACTTTCAGGGTGTAGACTCTGCCTGTCACCTGGTAATTTTCTATTCTGCTAGAGAGTCAGCCAGGGTGTTTGTAAACCCTTTTGTGCTTGATCCGCCATGCTTGCTCAATGTATGTGGGCAACTAGCTGGTTTTATAACTAAGCCCTAAAAACTGAACTGGAAGTGAAATGCCTAGCCACATTTAAAAGTTACTTTTAGCATGAAAAAGGGTTGAACAGGTGGTCTTCCTCCCCCAACCATTTATTCCATCCTGTTCAAATTTGCTATCCCCACACGCATCATCTACCACCTTCACAATTTTCATCAGAGCTGTGTACCACCTGAATTATTGTTTACTTACTGTGTTTCTTTAAATTGCTACTTTTTAAAAACTTGCATATCCAAGTTACTTTAATCCCAAGCAATATCTCTTAAATTATGGTTTTAGAGGGCTAAATTTTCCCAATACAAGTAAAAAAAAAAAAATAGCTATTACAATATTCATCTCCTAACAAAATTATAGAAATAGGGAAAAGATTTGTGGTTCCTAGCTTTTGGGAGGGAGAAAAGCGGGGATGTGACTATAACTACAAAGAGTAGCATGAGAAAACCTTGTCATGGAATGGTTCTGTACCTTTACTGTGGTGGTTATACAAGTCTACATGATAAAATTGCATCACACACACATACAGAGTTTGTAAAATTGGTGAAATCCGATGAAAGTTGATGGATTATACTGCTGTCAGTTTCCTGGTTGTGATTTTGTGCTATGGTTATGCAAGATGTTACCACTGAAGGAAATTAGGTAAAGGATATGCAAGATTTCTCTATCACTTATTTCTTACAGCTGTATGTAAATCTACAATTATGTCAAAATAAGAAGTTAAAAGAGAAGAACCTACCTATGTAAGAGGATTACAGGCAGTGAAAATCGCATATGCAGAGAGCCTGGGGCAAGAGAACGCTTGGAATATTTAAGGAGCTGAATGAAGCCTCTGAGCATGGTGGGAAATGGAGCAGATAAGGAGCTGTAAGAACCTGGGACTCCTAAGTATGCCCCAAAACACATTAGAGGTGTGATCATCATGATGCCTGCTACAGCTCCACACCCCAGTGCTGAAGCACAAGGTCCCATAATGACCCCATAAGCAATGGGGCTGCCGAAACCCAGATGAAGCAGGGTTTGGCCAACTACGAAAAATACCTTTTATTCTTCCATGTGTTTTTCTACAGTAAGAATTTTTAAAAATGCATAAATATACCAGTACATTAAAAAAATGATCATCTTAGCAGCACCCCAAATTGTCCAATATACTGGTGGTGATCGGCATTTTCCACACTGTTAGGGATAACAAATGAGTTCTTGCCTCACTTTAGACAAGCTGTGTAACCTGTCACCTCTTCCTTCATATCTGAGGTCTCAGTTTCCTACTTTTTTATAGCAAGGGATTTGACAAACTAAGGTTCCTCCAGCTCCTATGGTCTATGATTTATCTACCCATCTTGCTGTGCACTCACTGTACCATAAACTAGGACTAACCCAGTGAGAAATATTAAAACAAAATTGATGCAAGAACTTATCTTGCAATTTGATCTTGTACTTACTAGTGTTATGCCATGGAATGCATTGATTCCTACAGAAGAAGCACTAAAATAAAATTTTTAAAATAAGATAAAAATTTTAAATAGAAATACTAAAATAAAAAGACTGGTAGCACTAAAAAATCCTGCAGTTACTATGCGGTAACTGTGCTATTAAGGACACGCAATGTTGACCATTTTCCCCCAACTCATTGAAAACACAGAAACATAAGTAATTATGTGTTGGGTTATTGTAAGAATAAGCAGGAGGTATTGGAAAATGATTGGAGTTGACTTTGAGAGACCTGAGTCTGATTCCAGCCCCAAGAACTTGAATAAGTCAATTCACCTCTCTGAACACTGACTTCCTCATCTGCAAAACAGGCATATTCATACCTGCACAGGTGATATACTGGGACACTGCAATGTTGCCTTGGAAACCATAGGCAAATGGAAAGCATAATCATCACAAATCTGTATATCCTCAGCTCTACAGAACAGTAAGAGCATGAAGGTGTCAGGAACGGTTCAAGGCAAAAATTGATACATCAGTTCCTCCACTGGTTTTCTGAGAATCTTGGGTCTCTAAAGAGCTGACATGATGTTTTTCTTACCCAGAGAATGAATTTCAAAATAGTGTGCAGATATATTTTTTAAATTTTTATGTATTTATATTAGGTAATTTAATCTCTATGGAGAGTAGTACAGTTTACAGATTTTGTTTTTTTTAATGAAAAAATCTTAAAAGTATTCATCAATTTTTTCCCAACAGATTCCAGCTTAAAAGCATCAGGATGAATAAGTCAAAAGATGCACTGTACTACAGGAGGGCTACAGTTAATAATAGTGCATTGTATTCAGGATTTTTGCTAAATGGGTAGATGATTGCTGCTCTTGCCACTAGGGGAAAAAATGAGTAACTATGTAAGACAATGGATACCTTAATTTGTTCCTCTATAGTAACCATTTTGCTACATATTTGTATCTTATAACATCATTTTGTATACCTTAAATATACACAATAAAATTTATTTTAAAAAAAGCATCAGGTAGTCTTATTATCCCTTTTTGAAAATAAGTATTAAAAATATCAAGTTCATTGAAAGAAAAATACCAGTTTACTCCAATTTCTATTTTATCATCATCATTTCTAATTAAAACAGAGGAAAAAAATCAAAACATTTTCTGATGATTTTCAGCCTGTCAAGTTTAATAGCCTCAACTTCAAATTTTAGCATATTTACAACACAAACCCTTTTTTACTATACAATCTCTTATTTTTTGCATAAAAATTTTCACCAAAATGTTCAAAAATTCATTTAAATAACCAAGAATTAAGCCTATGCCATATGAGATACTGTACAGTGATGGAATGAATGTGGGTTTTGAAGTCAAAAGGAGCTGGGTTTTTAACCTCAACTTTCCCACTCTCTTGTTTCTCTGAGTTTCAGTTTTCTAACTGCAGAGTTATTGTGAAACTAAAGCCAGATGATATTAAATACAATAATATGTGTAAAAAATCTAGGAGCTAAACACAAAGTGCTTAATACCAGCTATTGAGCCACCATGAAATATACCCAGCATTCCTGTGGATTTTCAGCAATCTGAAAATCTCCTTACACCTTGAGAGCTAAGTCCTATTTCATAGAATTATTTACACAATGACAGAGATAGAACCAGTGCTCACCAAATACTGACCCACCTCACAGAGTTGAAAAGGTAAGGTGGCTAAAATGTTTTGATAGAGCTTAGAAGTTTAAGCTTCCAACACCACTGTTCAGCTATGGAATAATTCATTTTCTAGAAAGTTCAAACTGGAAGGAATTTTGATTATCATTTTTAAGCTTAATCCTCTATTTAAACATAAGGAACATGAGGTTCAGAGATGCAAACCCTGACCTGAAAACCCTAGAGGTGATGAACCTGAGACACAATCCAGGTGCTCTGACTTCCAGGTTGTCACTTTCTCTATCATGTCACACATAAGAACTGTACTTGATAGAAGTTACTTAGTAAAGTTTGGGCAGATTAGTAATCACAATGATAATAAAAATAAGAACAGATTGTAGTAGGAACACCTTATGTTTTCTGAAACTTTACCCATGTTAGGCAGTGGGGTGAGTTTTTGACATACATTTTCTCCCTCAATTCAGAGAATAATGATTGTCATGATTGCTACCACTCTTCTAAGGCGTCTAAATGGATTAAAATGGTTTTAAGAAAATTGCACACAGAATTAATAAGAGGCAGAGCCAAATTCATATCCTGTTCTAACTCCATTGTGGAACTGTAAGCTACTTATTAATGTATAATAATATTTGCAGAGTTAGCTTATTAAATAAAGTAGCATATAAAGTACCTCTCTAATATCTATCCTCACATACAAGTGAAACTATGAACATCCCTTGCATGATATGGGTGAAAATAAAGGTGCTGTCTCAAATCACTGGTAAAAAAATCAATGGGCTTCTGGAAATTTGGTTAGCACACCAGTCGTGACCAATCTTGAAAATTGTAGCTCTGAGGATGAATGTTATCTTTGCACTAAAAAAGATGGCATTCATTTAACTAAAATGAAGATTCTTGCTCTATAATATCCCAATTCTATGACAGTCACCTGTCATTAACTCAGCACATAGCTCTTTCATTCAAGCTGAATAATGTTCTGGAAAACTCAGCCAGACTACTTAAACATTCATACCTATATTGAGTAGAAATTCATTTTTTCAACCACTGAATACTCATTCCTTATGGACAGAAATGGTAAGATATGAGTAAAATATGTATTGAAGAAAGAACTATTTCCCCAGGACAGTTCAAAATAGGTGGAAAGCACTATAGTAATTTCCTTGCAATTGCATAGTTTCTTTGCTTATTAAATTTTGAAGAGGTTATCAATTTGGAATATAACCTAAAGAGTTTATGTTTCATAATTTTACTTTATTGCTGAAATATTTATGCAAATATTCAGTGTAGGAAGATGCTGCCAGATGGAAATGCAATAGTTGTGGAATTCTTCCTGGCATTTCCAACAGAATATATAATATCGAATCGCTTTATGCTAATGTTTTGCAATGGAATACATATTTTATAGCTACTTTGAAATGCAAATTTAAAAGATCTAAACACTTTAGAAATCATGCCGATGCAAAGTAAACTAATATAAAAAGTAGGAGTTAGATAGATAAATTACAGCAGTGTCATGTCAACTGCATTTTGGTAAAGTAATGAGCCATGTCTTTATACTCTTTGTGTAAATATGCTTTAATATTTAGAAGTAAAACTGCGTTTGGTAAGATTAACATTAACTAACCTCAAGATTTATATGACATCTGTCAAATATCTGACTTCTAAAGATACTTAACTTTCTTACTACACTTCCTTACTTTAATTTCCATCGTTGATAAATTCTCTGATGGCAGGTGTGTGGTATCTTTGCTACATTCAATACTGAATGAAAAATACAAGGTGACTGTCACAAATAAGTTTGAGTTACAAGAGGATTAAAGTTTTATTATTATTAAAGAACATTGCGTCTAAAATTTGTTACGTTTTTACAACTTGTCAAATCAATTTCATTTCACTACATTACAAAAACTTCTAAAAATGAATACTGTATTCTAAGCCTGTCATAAACTTGTGGTCAGAAACTCAGTGTTTAAACAGTGAAACATTCTTAAGACACCATAAAGCACAATCTTCTCACTGAATCCCTTGAATAATTCCCTCTTTTCAAATTGGGATATATTTCACACCAGGATTGTGAATAAAATGACATCTTTTTTTGAAAGGCATGATTGTTCTTGACAATGCCTTCTCTCCTTTGTAGGGATATTTTAACACCAGTCATAACTCAGGAATTGAATCTGGACCAAAAAAAGGAAATTGTGAGCTTCTTGTAAATGATTAAAATTATAGACCCCAAAGCTTGATTAAAAATAACTACCTTGGCTCATTAGAGGTCCAAAAAACCTGGAATATTTTCTCTTTTGCCTCATTTCTCCTGAGTTTCAGAAAAGACATTTTAAAACATCAATGCCACTGTCTTTTTTTCAGACCGTAGAATGTTCAAATCCAGTAGAACTAAAAAAAAAGTTTCTGAATTCACTATTAATATTTTACATTCTGACCATTACGAAATGCTTTAGTAGCCCTTATTCCACTCATTCCTTACAACTAGTGTGGTAGACAGGCATTATCATTTCTTTCCACAGTTGGACAAATTAACTCATAGAGGTTAAGTAGTTCACCCAAGTCACACATCCAGGGAATACTAGTTTGCTTTTTTCTCTGAAATGTAAGACTTGGATAATTAAGACTTGGGTTTAAATACATGCTGAGATTATGATCTGGAATACTTCAGTGTCAGTTTTCACTCTGCTGGACAAGGAGAAACTCTTCTGAACAACTGCTACCCTCTGGTGCACCTTGTTTTCTCCTGCTGTGGTCTATAAATGTAGAACCGTACTTACCGGTGTACTTCCTATAGTACTGTGGTATGGTACAATGCACACTTACTATCGTCTATAGATGTGGAACATATGAGGCATATATATTTGTGGAGGACAGAGTTTGTGAGAAATTCAGGTCTGGTCATGAAGCCAGTGAGGTGTGAAGCTGCAGGAAAAAAATTAGGGGGCCACAGTGTAATTCGTACCACTCAGATTCATTGGAAGTCATGACTGCCACTATGAGTGGACTCTTGTCTGGCAGTATTTCTTGGCCCTGAAGCCTGGCACTCAAATGTCATTTTGCATTTGCAAACCTGAAACTGATATCCCCCAGGTTTTATTTATTAACGAGGAAGAACTGGTCTAATTCTTTTTTGAGAGTACATGCATTACAGTTTTACAAAAAAGTCTTGTTTATGCCATTAGAATTCCCCGGTGAATATCTGTAAGACACACCCACTAATGCCACTGACCACACCCCCACACACCTACTTCCCTCACCTTAAGGGGTGCTGTGGGTGATTATTTTTCATAATAAAATTATTATTCTCTACGATGCACTAAGTCAGGCTAATCCAAAATGAATCATGTGGCTCCCAACACATTTGAGGTAAATTAGGAATCACCATCTGGCAGAAAGCTTCTCTTCTTAAAACTGCTCTCTTTTTTTAATTAAAATGTGTTTTAATTAAAAATAGGCATGTCAAGCAGCACTGTATATCAATTATATGACTGACAATATGCTTTCATTTTTTTCCTAAACCATATGAACCAGAAATGGGATGTCATGATTTCTCTCAAGAGAAACAGTAAAATATAGGACAGAGAAAGGGAGGATTGCTACTGGGAGCCGTTTTGGCTGTAGCAAAATCCTACCAAATCTTTCATTGAATGTTGTATTTTTTTTTTTAAGAAAAATAAACCTGAAAGGGTGTTTATTCCTCATTGTTTCTGATGCAAATAATGGAATTTTTCTTTATTCTCTTTTCCTTTTATTTTTCTGAGACGGAGTCTCATTCTCTTGCCCAGGCTAGAGTGCAGTGGCACAATCTTGACACAACCTCCTCTCCCAGGTTCACGCAATTCTTCTGCCTCAGCCTCCCGAGTAGCTGGGACTACAGGTGCATGCCACTATGCCCAGCTAATTTTTGTATTTTTAGTAGGCACAGGGTTTCCCTCTATTGTCCAGGCTGGTCTCGAACTCCTGACCTCAAGTGATATGCTCCCTTCAGCCTCCCAAAGTGCTGGGATTACAGGCATGAGCGAATATGCCCAGCCAAATAATGGAGTTTTTCATTCATTCCATACTATCGACGGTTTTGGAGAAGTTGTCACATGTTCTTAGCCAGCTTTCTCTTAGTGACCCTGGGATGTTCCAAGAAACATCCTCAGGCCCAGACCCTCCTCTTAGCCCTTTCCTGTCTGCACTCCTGTCTGAGAAGCACAAAGTAATATACACAGATGTCTTTTGCCAGAAGTGCCATCAGGGAGAATGAAGTAGGTGAGGGTGAGATATAAGGACTCAGAAGCAATAGGAGAGAACAGAAACCACAGTGAGGATGGTTGGTACCTCACAAATATGCATGAGGGTGTGAGTGAGTGAGAGAGAGAGAGAAAGAGAGACACTGCTGTCAAAAAAAACTGAGCTTCTCTTCCATTAAGACTAACATTTGAACCTTCCTGGCTCTACCTTGCAGAGTCCTAGGGCAATTCCCTCAGGACGCCCAGCTCTGACTGTTTAAAGGTCAAATATTAATGATCACAATGAGACTTAGATAACAACAGTCATATCATTTTTAGCATTGATTGGTTTCCCCAAGTGCTACAAATATTTAGTATCAATGCAATTTTCTGTCTTAAAATTTTTTTTTCCTAGTATTTGGCTTTGGCTTTGGCTTTTAATTTCTTTGTGTCACTACAATTTAGCACTTTTCTTTTTTCTTTTTGTTTTTTGAAACAGTCTCGCTCTGTCGCCCAGGCTGGAGTGCAGTGGCACGATCTTGGCTCACTGCAACCTCCGCCTCCCAGGTTCGAGCAATTCTCTGCCTCAGCCTCCCCAGTAGCTGAGATTACCGGCATCTACCACTATGCCCAGCTAATTTTTGAATTTTTAGTAGAGATGGGGTTTCACCATCTTGGCCAGGCTGGTCTTGAACCCGCCACAGCCTCCCAAAGTGCTGGGATTACAGGCGTGTGCCACTATGCCCGGCCAGCATTTTTCTTAAGTAAAACTTTTATTTTAGAATAGTTCTATATTTACAGAAGAATTGTAAAGACAGAGTTCTCATAACTCCCATACCCAGTTTTCCTACTGTTAACATCTTAATATTAGTATGACATGTTTGTCACAGTTTACAAACCAGTAAGGACACATTCCTATTAGCTATAGTATATACTTCATTCAGATGTTCTTAGCTTTTAGTTAATGAACTTTTTCTATTCCAGAATTCCATCCAAGACACCAGTTTACATTTAGTTACCATGTTTATTTAGGCTCCTCTTGGCTGTGACAGTTTCTTAGAATTTCCTTGCTATTGAGGACCTTGACAGATTTGAAAAGTGCTAGTCAGGTATTTTGTCAAATGTCCCTCAATTGGAATGTGTCTGATGTTTATCTCATGACTAGACTGGGATTGTGTGTTTGGGGAGAAAGATCAACAGACATGAAGTGCCATTTTGTCTCATCATGTTAAGAGTAAATACCCCCAATATGACTCATCGCTGTTTATATTAACTTTGATCAACTAGTTGAGGTAGTGTTTGTCAGTTTTCTCTACTGTTATCATACTTTTCTCCTTTATTGGGGAATGGTATTAGAAACCAAGATACAACTTAATTACTTTTTTTTTTTTTTTTTTTGAGATGGAGTTTCACTCTTGTCGCCCAGGCTGGAGTACAATGGCACAATCTCAGCTCACCGCAACCTCTGCCCCACTGGGTTCAAGCAATTCTTCTGCCTCAGCCTTCCAAGTAGCTGGGATTACAGGCATGCACCATCATGCCTGGCTAATTTTGTATTTTTAATAGAGACAGGGTTTCTCCATGTTGGTCAGGCTGGTCTCGAACTCCCGACCTCAAGTGATCTGCCTGCCTTGGCCTTCCAAGTGCTAGGATTACAGGCATGAGCCACTGTGCCTAGCCAATACAATTTAATTTTTATATTTTCATACGTTTGTTACTAAGTAACCTGTCTTGTTTTAAAATGATTTTAAGCCTTATTAGTTATTTCTCCAAATAATAGAAACTTGTTTTTTAATTTAAAAATTACTATCAACATTCAAATATTATCCATAAAAACAGAAGCACTACTTGACAATTTATAATATGCCTGTTTCTAGATAGATCTGAGACATGTATACACACTGACATTGTGCAGATTAAGCATGTGCAATATTGATAACAAAGAATACATTCATTCTATGGCATCATCCAAGTAATATGTGATAGATTGAATTTGTGTTAGAAATATTCTCTTCATTCTCCCTTCTTTCTCTCCCAGATGACATATACTTCCCTGCCCCAGTGACTTGGGACTTGGTCCTGTGATTTCCTTTGGTTAATGGACTGTTGATACAAGAAATATTAAACAAGACTGCATGGGTTGGATTGTCCGCATGCCCTCTTGTGATTTGCCATCAGAAGAACATGCCTTAGGGAGATGGTCCAAGAAGAACATGGTGACACATAGAACAGATGTGAACCCAGTTCTAAGCCTGAAACCAAGCCCAGCTGACCAGCAACTTGCAACAGGGTCTCTCTGGCTTTCCCACACTCCTATGATCAAGAAAAATAGATGCTGATTGTTGAAAGCATTGAGTTTTGGAGTGTTTTGTTATATGGCATTGCAGAAATAACTAATTAAAATATATGTATGTCAAGAACAACATTTAATACTAGGTGTCTTAGAATGTGACTATTCAATACATAAAATACACTGGGGAAGAAGTATGGTTAAGTATTTGAAATTAGGTCTGAGTTTAAACCCTTGCTATGCAACTTACTGATTATGTCTTAGACAAGTTGCCTGACCCCTCTAAACTCAGCCTTCTCGTCTCCAGAATGTAGATAAAAGGAAGCCTATTTTATAGGGTGTTATGAGGGTCAAATAAGAGTGATCTTATAAAGGGCCTGGCACAGGGGTTGGCATAGAATAACTTGCTTTACTGAAAAAAACAAGACATTTATAGTTGGGCATTATAATTGTTTGTCTGCTTACCTCTAAAGTGTTTGAGGATTAAAAACTGTTTCATTTAAGTTAGTTTTTAGTTCTCCATTTATTATGGTTACATAACTAATTTACTTTATAAACAACTGGTATTTAAAAAAGAAAAATTTTATTCTATTTTCATCCCAAATAATTACGTCTTGAATTAATAAAGACTAAAAAAAGTAATAACTTTTTCTACTGCGGACTGTCTAGTCATTTGGCACCATGCGAAGCATTCTAAAAAAACAATAAACAATATAGCCAAAATTTGCTTTCAAATAATTCTGCTAAATTGCTGTTCGTTATCAAATGGCAAAGTCAGCAACCTTTCTAAAAGTTGTTACCTTTCTTCTTTTAGTAATAAAAGGAGGTTTTATAACCTTTAAAATCTGGTTGCATTAAATGTTATGTAATAAAAACTTTGGTTTTAAAAAAAGAAAACTGAGTAAATATTGTATTATAGGTGATACACTAGAAATGTACAGATATTTCCTGCACTATATGTCGGACAGTGTTTATTTTGGATCAGAATATTTCACACTGCTGACTTAGTAAAGCAAAATTTGCTGTAACAATTTCTTTTTCCCAGGAGCAATTCTGAATTCTAAAATGGATTATATTTGAGTTAGAAATTGAAACTCAGCTTTATCTAAATCAGGGATATTGAAAATTATACATCTTTAAGACGTAAATTACAAAATTAATGTGTTAGCTTCTAAGACCTGTTTTGAAAGAGTTCTAGATTAGTCTAAACTCCTGCAATTTCTGTCTAGTGAGAAGCTGACAAGGTCTTGAACCCCCGTTCCACTCCAGCCTGCAGAAAGGGGATTGGAGCTGAGCCCAGAAGACCCACAGCCTGAAGCAAAGCAAAGCCAGTCACCCACACTGCCCTAATCAAGAAAGAATAAAAAGATTACCTTTACTATTATTCCTGAGCTCAGACACGTACTCCCAATAGAAAAATGAACTATATATTCCCTTACATATTTTTAAGTTGACATCGAAAATTTTTCATCATAAGCTTAAATAGTTCTGAGGGATATAATTCTTGACATAGTGTTTTCATAAATATTTTAAAATCAAATTGAAATATCATTTTTAGGTGAAACTAATGCAATCTAAATGCCAAATAATTTGATAACTGCAATCATCAGTTTTAATACATATTTGAACAGAACTTTTGGTTTGGATGCAGAAAGTAGCAAAAGATCATCACTCCCACCCTAACAAGCAAAATGTTAAAATAAATAAATAGATAATAAAATAGGCTACAAAAAAGCCAGGTCAGTTATAAAGATGTCTAGGTAAACAAAACTCGAGAAAGTGGCAAACCCTTCATGGAAGAGGAACGATCTATGGCTCCTCCCACAGATGGGGATAGAAAGAAGCTAGCCAAACACTTAACAACTATTGAACAGCCCTGTGTGAGCTGGCTTGATGGATGGCATCCCCAGGAATCCCATGACCCTGTGACCACGCATCTACCTACCAACTTTCACTCACAGGTCTTACGTAGGTCACAGTATGAGGGGTAATTTGCCCAAAGGAAGGGAACTAGAGAAGAAAAGCTGAGAAAGAGTTTTTCTTTAAGGTATTCGCCCAAAGTCAAATCCCCTTCAAAAGGTGAGGAGTGTTGGGGGGCACAGAGCAGGATAGTTGAGAGAGGCACTCTAAGCTTTCAACTGCTAAGAGAAACCCTTCCAGGACATTCCAGGTCTTCAGAGAGCATAGGGCAGTAAGGCAGCAGCACTTCAAAAGCTAGGAAAGGGACCATTAGGCTGAAAGACGTCACCCCAAGTGCAGAAAGCAAGGGGCGTTTGAGATAGCAAAGAAAACACTCCAGGGATTCAAAATCACGCCAGCTGGGCCGTAAGTGGGCAGACATCACCCACAGTTCCAAAATTTGGCAGCTGAACTCTAAAACTCAGGAAAGTTTCTGGAATCTTTCCAATGCTCTGATACCAGGCTCTGTTGAAAGAAAAGTTGATCATATCCTCAAAATATTTGAAAACAGTGGTGAACCAAGTAAAACTACCAGTGCAAAAAAGCCCTGAGTATTCAAATATGGTTCAAATTGACTAGGTTCTCACTCTAGAAAAAGGAATGTCTTACTTTTTGGAAGAAATTTTATTTTCTTCAGTTTCTACTGATCTCTTACACAAAACATTCTCCCCCCCAAAATTATAATGCACACAGAAAAGCAAAAAAATGTGACTCATGACCAAGAGAGGAAACAATCAATAGAAACAGACTCCAGGATAGCCCAGAGGCTGGAA
Source organism: Colobus angolensis palliatus (assembly GCF_000951035.1). Taxonomy (NCBI): domain Eukaryota; kingdom Metazoa; phylum Chordata; class Mammalia; order Primates; family Cercopithecidae; genus Colobus; species Colobus angolensis. The sequence goes on along the minus strand of NW_012118265.1, from coordinate 12,988,486 downwards.
TTTTCCAAGAGAGAGGTGAAAATAAATGATAAAAATGCTGAATGATTTAGAATAAAGTTGGACATATGAGTGAAGTGAACAGGTGAGAAACTTGACATTTTACTTTATAGAATTCTATCTGAATTTATTGTAATTTTTATGCATAAAAGTCTTTTATTGATTACTCAATTTTATTTATATAAAATGTGAATGCATTTTTAGAATTTATTTCTTATGAGATAAATAAGAATAAGAAATAGAATTTATTTCTTATTTCTTATGGCTATAAGCTTTCAGGATTTAAAATTCTTCTAGTTTTAATAATCATAATTATAGGTAGTACATAAAATTGATTCTTGAAACAATATAAATTCACTACAAATTTTGATAGATAATTTTTAGAGATAAAATTATTTTTATTGGAATTGCATCATTTAATGCAATAAATCACATCATTTTTCTGTTAGTTCATCTATCTTTGAATGAGTATTACCTCTTAAAATGAGAGAGGGTTTTTCCATCTATTCTATTCTTATTTATCATTTTTAATAAGCCCAAGAAAATTTATTTATATACATATGTAGATGAGATTGAACAGTAGTAATGTTGCTCAAGTCTCTAAAATCATTCCAAGTTATCCTCTTAAAGTCATTGTCTGTCATCAAACAGTGTATTTAATGATCTAGCAACTGAGAGTTGATTAGGTCCTCTTCAACTTTATTAAAAACTAATAATTGAAAACTATCTGACTTGCAAAATAATTTGTTTCCTGGTTATTAGAATTAGTACCTTTCTCAAAATCATCATCATATTTTATATCTTAGAGGTTTTGTACCTTGGGAAATGCAGCATATTAAATTTTGAGTGGACGAGAGCTGTATCTTCTTTTCAGTGGACAAAAGCAATAATGAAAGAATAAGTGAAAAAGGAGAAGTAATCTGAAATGCATTCTCAGGCAGATTACTTCTAGAGAAAAGTTTAACAGGAAGCTGAAATTTTAAGAATTTTTATCCATTAAATTCCAACATGCCCTCACACTCCTTGAAAAATTGTTGTATGCCCTAATTTTGAATACCATGGACTTAAAACATCTGTTAAATAAGTCAATGCATGAAGGCATGTCTATCAAACTATTACCCAAGGGAATTTTGTTCTTAACTGAAGCTGCTGCCTGAAATGCAGAAATGCAGTTTCATGTTTCAAGACGTTTGGTAGAAAATTAGAGATCTTCCATGCTAGGAGAAACACTTCACATTCTGTTCCCACTTCTTAATGAAACTTCTTATAAAAGTGGTTCTGAAGAGAAGGTGATGCTTGTGACCTTGGACAAGATTTCTTTTTTTTTTTTTTAAGATATAGAGATGATCATGGACATTATTAATCATTAGTATAAACATTATTAATCATTAGCTTTTAACATTACTCTTTGTTGTATTACTAATATAACCAAGGAATAACTGGCGGGTATAGGGTCAGGTGCTGAAGGGACATTGTGAGAAGTGACCTAGAAGGCAAGAGGTGAACCCTCTGTCATGCTTGCATAAGGGCCACTTGAAGGCTCCTTGGTCAAGCAGTAACACCAGCGCCTGGGAAGGTACCCATTACTTAGCAGACCATGAAAGGGAGTCTGCTTTCCTTGGAGGACTCAGGGAACACTCTGCTCCACCAGCTTCTTGTGGGAGGCTGGATATTATCCAGGCCTGCCTATGATGCTGTGCTTCAATGGTCACACTCCTTGTCCATTTCCATGTTCCTCCCATACTCCTGATTCTTCTTTGAAGTTCTTAGTAGATAGCAGTAGAAGAAATAGTGAAAGTCTTAAAGTCTTTGATCTTTCTTATAACAGCATAGAAGAAAACGCTGACATATGCTTCGGCTACCTAAAAGGGAAGGACCCCCTGTCCCATGATCATGTGACTTGCTTGACCTTATCAATTCTTTCAAGCCTGCTGGCAGGAATGAACACCAGCGCTTGCTGATGTGAAAACAAGGAGTTTCTTTATTGACCAAAATAGCAAAACTCAGATGTGTGATCAAGCATCACAGTGCTGCCATTTGAGTAAAGAAGACCAAGGTTTTTTGGTTTTGTTTTTTTCTTCTAATGATGTTTGGCTTGGCAAAGACAATTTTCATCATTTGAACATGTCAGAGGCCTTTGTAGTTTCTGAAAGGGGCTCATAATATAGCAATTCTTTGATGGAATAGCCATGCACAAAACAGAAGAAAACCTGGAGATGGCTTCATTTGGTTGTTTCATCAGTCTGCTGTGAATGGCCGTGGAACCTATGAATATTTACATTAGAGACTACAAAATGCTACGAGAAACATCCTCAGTAATGGTGATGGATTGTGTCATCTGAGACCTGAGGCACTACATTTTAGGTTTCTTCCTCAGTTATAAGCTATAGATGGCACATTTTCCAGAGTATATGAATTCAAGATTATATTAATGACATAGCTTCTTTCACTAAGGATTTCAGCATGCATGATATAGATTCCTCAAGCACAGCCTTTTGTGTTTGATGAAATCCAAACATTGGTAATATTCCAGCATGTGGAAAATAAGTCTTAAAAACAACCATAGCATCCAATATATTATCAGAATGTTCACATAAAAGGTATTTATTCAGCTTGGCTGGATTCATGTTTCCATTGGGTACCAGCCTGATTCAAGTCACCATTATCTCTTGCTTGAATTACCATAATAGTCTCTAAACTAGTCTTTCTGAATCTACCCTTGACCCCAGGTCTATGCACTGCGTAGAAGACAGAGTAAGTCCTATCACATCACTTCTCTTCTCAAGGCCTTCCAATGGTTTCCTGTCTAGAACAAAACCCAAAATCATTAAAGTGGCTTATAAGGTCCTACACAATATAGTCCTAACCTCGTCTTACACCATGTTCTTATTTGCCCTCTCCACCAGCCACCTGGTGCTTTACTGCTCTTCACTCATGACATAGACGGTCCTACATCAAAGCCTGTACACTTGTTTCCTCTGCCTGCAACACAGTTACAGAAGTTTCTGCAGGATTTGCCATCAACTTTTACTCAAGCATCACCTCACTGAAGCTTTCCCTGTACTCACTATTTAAGGTTGTAACCTCTTTCCCTGCTTTATTGTTTATAACAGTTTGCATTTAAAATATTACCTATTTCAATTATTTATTTTCTATTGCCTGATCCACCCCCAAATTTTTAGGATTGTAAAGGCAAGCATTTATGTCTGCTTTGTTCATTGCTGTATCCCCAGCATCTAGAAAAGTTCCTGGCACAAAGGGAACTCAGGAAGTATTTGTTGAATGCAAGATTGCTAGAAGGAACCATGCTCTTTCTTCATCACAAGTGATAATGAAGATAAGATTAAAGGACATGGAAAGTTTTATTGAGTGTTCTTTGACATTTTTCAGGCTGACCCATGGTAAACAAAAATGAAAGCTCATTTACACAGTAGCAGGGCTTGTTCTGGATGTCTTCAGATGAAGAAGATAATGATTTTACAATGCTTGATAGTCTTCAGGAGTATCTCATGCCACCACACACTATTTTGGATTGAAATAAGGCTAATGTTATAAATTGGAGAATGTGTTCCAAGATTTCTTGATGGAAAAATTTGGGTGGAAAGTTGCCACTGGTGGTCCCTAATGGTACAGAGGACAGAAACATGGTTAGAAGACAGGGCATCCATTAGAATGACTAAACCAAAAGAGACTGGTCATGCCAAGTGCAGGGATGTGACAGAACTGGATCTCTCATATGCTGCTGGTGGGAGTACATGGTTCAATCGCTCTGGCAAATGGTTTGGCAGTTTCCAGAGTGCCCCAAAGTTAAATAACTTAGTTATTTAGAAATGAAAACATTTGGGAGGCCAGGACAGGCAGATCACTTAAGGTCAGGAGTTCAAGACCAGTCTGGCCAACATGGTGAAGCCCTGGCTCTACTAAAAATATAAAAATTAGCCGGGTGTGGTGGCACGCTATTCAGAAGGCTGAGGCAGGAGAATTGCTTGAACCCAGAGGCGGAAGTTGTCATGAGCCAAGATTGCACCACTGCACTCCAGCCTGGGTGACGGAGCATTATTTGGTCTCCCAAAAAAAAAAAAAAATACATATGTCTACATAAAAACCTGTACATAAATGTCTACACATATAGTTAAATGCTGGAAACAACTAAAATACCTTTAAATTGGAGAATAGATTAACAAATCTATTAAAATTGTATGGTACAACCATACAATGGAATACGACACTGTAAAGGCACAAACAATTGATGTATGCAACCATGTGAACGACTCTCAGAAGCATTATTCTAAGTGAAACAAGCCAGTCTCAAAAAGTTACATGCTGAATAATTTTATTTATATGTCTTTTCATAGAAGGCATTGGGGTTAGGGGATGATTTGACTATTAGAGGCAGCATGAGGGAATTTTGGAGAGTGTATGGAATTGTTCTATAAACCTGTTGTAGTAGTGGTTACCTGAATCTAAGCATGTGTCAAAACTCATAGATGTGTATATCAAAATAATAATAGTAGTAATACTGCATCTAATTTTTTAAAAATCACCAGTGGTTTTTTTTTTTTTAAGGGCAGGATTTTCCAGCACTGATATGGGAGCAAGCTTGAAGGCCTATGATGTGTATATCAAACCAAATATATAACTATCTCTTATACAAAATCTCTATAGGTTATCTTCATTGCCTCTCCCTTGTGTCATGAGTTGACATGCAAAACCAACTGGTCAGTCTCGCCAACAACCTCTTCATACACTTTCAGATGATCTGTCAGGCCAATTTGGAATCAGCAGATATCATCAAGCAATATTTCCGTATGATAAAGATGATTCTCTAATGACATATTCTCTTGTGGCTTTACATGTTTAGGGGTATGTAATATTGTTTTGTTTTTCTTTTCCCCAAAAAACATGATCTTTGGCAATATATTTGACTAAGATATTGAGCTATATGTTTTAAAACTGGTAGGTATGTGTTATTGCTTGCTTTATTTTCTATTAATTATCTTTTTTGGCTCAACAGGGAGATACTGTTCATTCTTAGAACTTAGAATTAAATATTTGAACTACAGGTCCAGCCCATTAGGACTAAAGATTAATTAATAACCTCCTAAATTCCAATGTGTATTTGAGAAATCACAGGAATGTTAGCACTTCAGTCTCCAATTTAATATGAATTTAATATGAAATTTTTTTTTCACAAAGCTGGTTAACAGAAATGATCCTATGATATTTTGTTGATATCAGACTAATGCAAAGATTTAAACTAAAGGATAACTTCAAGCAAGTACCTCTGAAACAAGTATTGTAAGAAGGCCCATATGTGTAGGAATATTGTTTGCTATATTCTACTTGTCATTTGTATCTGCTGTGTTCGTTGAGGATGGTACCGTATCTGATAAATGATGAATTTTAATTTCAGCCTCATAGAAAGAGTCAGTGGAGTGTGTGTGTGTATGTATGTTTATGTATGTGTGTGAAATTGCTAATAGCCAAACACTGATTAATATCAGCATGACAGAAGAACAAGATCTCATTCAGTAATTGTATTTCTTATAGTAATATGAATAATAATCATAGCAAACATTTATTGACTATTTACTATATCCCAGATACTACACTAATTGTCTCACATTTATTTTGTTATTTATTCTTCCCCTGAATTCTTATTTGAATTTTCCAATTCTTATATTTTGTATCAGGGATCCAACGGACCCAGAACTTATAAGGATGTAAAGAAATGTACTTTGCAACTTTGAATTTATAAACAACTCAATAACTTTTTTATATAAGCAAATTGGTATTTTTTTAATGTTACACAACACTAAAAAATAACCTTTTGTTAGACTGACATGGTTTTATTTGGGGAAATTTTTTCCTTACATGATTTATTTGAAAAGTAACATTCTTTCAGTATCATCTCTTCTTTTTGCCTTTTATTTGTTCCTAAATCCAATAGCCTCTCTGTGTCTCCAACAGACACTGAAAGTGATGCAGGCTGTCCAGCATGGACTGTGGTACAGGAGCAGCTCTTCCAGGAGACTCGGATACATAAATAGTGCAGTAAAAAACCAGAAACATATCTACTTAACTGCTTTGTAATTGATGGATAATCATTTCACTGTCACAATCAGTGATGTATGAAAATTTACTGCTTATATTTCCAAATTGCTTCACCCTGCCCACCCCCAAGGCCCTCATATATATCCTTTTTGTGTCAAACTGATGGATGCTTATTGAGATTCCACAGCTTAGACGCATCACAAACTAACCATGGATATTCATTCCCATGATCTAACCCAAAGCATAAAAATTCCACTACACAATCATAGGCTTTTCTCAGCAAGCTCTACACTAAACCTTGCAGGGCTCATATTCCTGGAGACTAAATATTTATTGCATTTCTAGACGCCACCTGTGAACACATTTATTTCTAGAAAAATAAAAAGATTAAGGCAATTTAATTTCATAAACAGTGAAATAGAATAAATGTTTAGAGCATTACAAAGTAAAAATTAACATGATTTAATGGAAAGAATATGGACTTGGGAGACAGATTTGAGTTGAAATCCTGATTTGATCATTTATTAGGTTTGTGATCTTGAGCAAGATGTTTGGCCTATCTGACCTCAATATTTTGGCCTGTAAAACCAGTAATACCTATCTTACAGGAGTGCTTTAAGGATTAAAGAGACTCATATAGACAAATTAATTCAGCAACTATTTATTGAGCACCTATTATGAACAGGTATTGTGCTAGGTGCTAAAAATTTGAGATGAATATAGAGTCACTGCCTTTAGAGAACTTAAACAGCTGAGTTCAAGAGATAGTCAAAGGAGGCAATAACACTGTGGTATGCTAAGAAATGTGAGCAAGCAAGGCCACATCTGGGGCAGCTGCACCGCTTGGGAGGGGGAAGGTGAGGAGTCAGAAATGGACACCCTCAGGAGGTGACACCTGAGCTATGGTGATGAGCCAGGACTGGGTAGAGCCTATGCAAAGACCCAGGGCGGCATACACAGTATATGGTGAGGTGAGAATAGTGAATGGGATGATATAAAACCATGAAGGGCCTCACATGCAGTACTCTGAACTATCATCAATGACTTTAAGCAGAGAATGAACATGGTCAGATTTTCAGTTTGGAGCCCTCACTCTGGCTATAGGAAATATTACAGGTTAGTGTGACTCAAGGCAGAGAGACAGTCAAGAGGCTAATACAGAAAAGTGTGGGGAAAATACTGGATTTCCAGTGTAGTGAGAGAAAAAAGTGGACAGAGTAAGGATCTTTGAATAGATGGAATTGATAGAATTTTATCCATGAGAGGAAGTAGGGAGATGGAGAGGGGTTCCTGCCTGGATCAAGGAGTACAATGTAGCACATTCCCCAGGATACAGATGAAAAACACGTTTGGGGAGCTAAGGTTGGATATACGGAGCTTGATGAATCTGTGTACACTCAGGTGGAAATGTCACTCTCAGACACTGCAGTGCCCTGTCCTCACCTATATCCCTTTGGCCTCACCTTTTCAGTACATACACCTATGACTTTCCACCTGAAGGCTTTTGCTCCTTCTTGTGGGAGGGACATCCGAAGGAGAGTGACCATTTAACATCTGCAAAAGGAGCCTTCAGGCAATGACAGATGGAGCTGAAGGATCAATGACCCCGCTCCCCAGCCCTCTGGAGGATGCCTCTGGGGGAGGTTAATTCTAAGGTGTCTTGTGTCCTGTCTCCCAGAGCTCCCCATCAAGAGTGAACTTCAGTGGCCCCCAGTGGAAATCTGCCTCATGATGAACTCTTGATTCCTATATCACTTCTTCACTTCCGTACCAGGGCCTATGGGACATCTTCCCAAATTAAATACTTGCACTCAAACCTTTGTTTCAAGGTCTGCCTGTGGGAAAGTCCCATCCAAGACATACCTAATAGGCATGGAGGCATTGAATCTATGTATTGGAAGAGACGTCTGGGGAAGAGACATAAATTCAGAAACTCCTATATATAGGAGGTAGTTGAAGCCCAAGGAGGAAACGAACTCACCTTGAGGAAGGAAGTAGAGGGGAGCTACGGGGATGTAAAGTAAGAGAGAAAAAACTCAAGCACAGTGTCCAAAACTGGACAGACTTAATAGGGACCAGTTCCTTTTCAAACAGTGATCTGTGGCAGGGAAGTTCTTTTCAAAAGTTGTCTGGAAATACTGGACTAATTATTTTATAGTTATGTAATCAATTTAATTTATAGTTCTTCTGCTGTACCTTGAAAATTGAGTATTTACTGGTTCTTTATGAGCTATAACATTTTATGACCTGCCAGGGCATTGATTGATACAGTGCACTGAAAATTAATCATATAAGATTACCCTAAAATACGTATCAGCATCTATCATTTTGACAGTGGAATCGCAATACTATAAATCTACAAAGATTAAGAATTGTAAGTGGAATGCTCTAAGCCAAATATTTATAAGAATACCTCAACTGCACCAAAAGAAGAAACAGACACAAAATACTAATTTGACTTGAAGAAAATTTAGCTCTGGAATTCTAGGACTACAACAGGTCTCATATTTTTTATGGACCTTAAAGTTATCCATTATTCTTAATACATTTCTCATGACAAATAATTGCCAGATGAGTATGCAATCTTAGAGGATGCCATCTCTCCAATTACATTTCTAAGGAACACATAGAAATAGAAAAAGAAATTACTGATCTATACATACTTTGATGCCTGTGTTAAAAATCAAGAGAAAATGTTTATGCTTGTGACTGCCTCTTGACACTCTTAAAGAAAAGGTGATGTGGTTGGTTTTATCCTTCCACATATCACAATAGTCCTGATAGGAGCCAGTGATAAACAATGTGTTCACCTCCTAGTGTCCTTCTTAACTCATTTTCAATGGATCAGGTATTTTGAAAGATTATGCATCAAACTGCACATATTGACAATTAGTTTTCCAGTGTTTTATTAACAGGAGATAAATGCTACTTGGAGCTTTAGATCAATAGGACATAAGCATTGTCACCACTCTAACTTAACAGAACTTAAGTCAAAGTCTGTTTTTGAAAAAAAAAAAAAATACTGAGGGTGCTGTGCCTTTCACTTTTGATTTCCACCTGCCATGTCCTAGTTGAGAGTTTTCAATTGGGAAACACTGCCATAGATTTACAATGAGAACTAGACTTCTAGTGTACTACATACAGTTTTCAATTGTTAACAGAAAATAGGAAATGTTGGAAACTAAAAATGGAAGGAAGATAACGGCTATACAAAAGAAGCAGGATTTGGTATAAAATCTGAATACAGACGGCTTTTTATATCGATAAATAGGAAATCTAACGAACTCCACAGCCAGTGCTCCATGTCTTAGACTTAATCCTCATGCCCTTACTCTGAACCCCATCCCACTGTGACCTCTCTTTATGTTGCCTCCCAGCCAGGGAGTACCAGGGCAGCCTGTTGGAGAGGAGGGAGGTTGAAGAGTGGTTCCCTATAGGCCCCATCTCTTGCTACTTCATGACCACACCGGAGACCGTCTTTTCTTTCCTGCCCTGTGGCAACATCATCTTCTCCATGGTTCCATCAATTCTCTGCTTTTAAGCACTCGTTCTTTTACTGAAAATGAAGCAGGAACAAACCGTCCCGCAGGTTAGTTGATGCCAGATCCCTCACTCATAGCTTAGACTATCTCCTTGGGCAGGAGAAATTATGTGTGTGTGTGTGTGTGTGTGTGTGCACGCGCATGTGTTAGGCGTTGGTACGGTTGTGTGTATGTTTGGGGTGTGTCGGGGGTGCAGACATAGTTACTTGTGTCCTTGTTTTACTCATCCACACAGGTCCACTTCCTGCTCTAAGCTCCCCGAGGGCACAGACGGACCTCACTTATTTTGTTTCCTTTGCCACAGTAAGTCCAAAAGGAAAGGATCTAAGATTTTTTGGCCACCTACTATGTGCCAGGAACTGTACTGGCTGCTTTACCTATGTTGTTATTTTGTCCTCATATCATTCCTATGAGATGGAGATAAGTCTCATTTTATAGATGAGAAAACTGAGAATCACAGGTGTTAAATAATGTGACTGAAGACACAGTAAAATGTGCAGCACACCAACATGGCACAAGTATACATATGTAACAAACCTGCACGTTATGCACATGTACCCTAGAACTTAAAGTATAATAAAAAATAAAT
>NW_012118265.1:12975746-12977454 GCF_000951035.1 Colobus angolensis palliatus | reverse complement strand
TAATAAAAAATAAATAAATAAATAAATAAATAAATTTTTAAAAATGTGCACTCTTCAAAAGAGCATCCCATTGGAAACAAACTCCTAGCTTTTTCCATTCCCATTCATAGAAATCTGATCACAAAATGCATTCTCCAGTTTAAAATCATTCACTGACTTCTTACAGCCCAGAAGACAAGTCTTGACCCCTGGTGTGGTGCCCAAACACCCCAACCTGGCCCGCCTGCCTCTCCTGGCCTAGCTCTGGCAGCACACTCCAGCCAGGCTACGATTGGGGTATTTCTCTCAACACTCCACGCTGCATCTCCCTTCTTGGTTCGCACTTCCACTTTGCCTTATAATGCCTTTTTCCACCCTTTTCCACCTGAGGAAAAACTACATATCTTTTAAGACTCTGATCATGTTCCACCCTCTACATAGCCTTTTTGAAAAGCTGTTCTTCCTTCATCCTACTCTATTTGACCACTGTCTCTGTTAGGCCTCATCACCCTATCCCCAGTTCCCACAACAGTGTGCTGACATACTTCCGTCACAACCCCACTAACTTACTTCCTTCTTTACATGTTCCTCTGCCTTCCAAGACCATAAATTCCTCAAGGGCAGGAGTCAAATATTGGCCATCCACATACCTCTGGGGCACCATTGTCCAATAGAACTTTCTGTCATTTAAAAAAATACTCCTCTATGCAATCTAATATAGTAGTCACTACACACATGTTTTGTGTCTTGGGAACTCGAGAAATAGAGCAACTGAGGAACTGAGTCTTTAATTTTATTTAATTTTAAATAATGTAAATTCCAATAGGCACATGTGGCTAATGACTACCATATTGGATGGTGCAGCTGTATGGCTATAAAGGGTCTGGGACATAGTAGGTATTAGTAAGTATTTGCTGAATTGGACAGAACTCATTTAGTTCAGGTCACTCAGGGTTTCCTCCTAACCAAGTCCAAGAATCTCTGCTATATATATAAATATAATTCTGTTCAACTACTTCACTGATGGAGGCTTTCTGGACCACCCTTTATCTTCCTCATATACCCTCCAGGCCTGGCTTGAAGAACACACATTTCTGTCTTGGAACCCTTTCTGACCACTAATTTGCTTCCTTTGCTTTTCTTCTCTGCCTCTCATTTCTACAAAGGCTATAAAATGGGACTGTATTTCCACCAGAGTCTCATTCTACAACATGTAACCATAAAACATAGGAGCAGAGTTATTAGAGCCTTGAGGGAAAATGTATGAAGTAAATATCAGCCTGATTAACTATGAACAGTTATTATAAACAGTGGGCTTGCTAGCAAATGACGGGAAAACTAATTTGCATTTGCAACAAAATTATGTCACACACATCTGCCACAGCTCCCATCCCCCTAACCAACACATTCCTGGGATTCTTTAATTAAAGAAACCCTGCTAACTCCGAAAGCTTTGGGGTCTGTGACTTGTGTTCTTGAGGGCTTGACTTGAAATCTTTAATAATAATCTCAGTATTGCCTAGATTTCCAGTCCTCAAAATACTCAAGAGGAGAACCTGAGCGAAGAATCACTAGGCACTTGGAACATTCTAGACACTGCGCTAAAGATTCCCTCTCGCTTCACCACCACCCAATAACTTCTGAGTAGAGGAGGATGGGACAAGTTACTACTTGCCTCATGATCTGGCAGTGCAATCCTGGTTGCCCAGCTCCAAAGTCCATGCCCTTC
>NW_012118265.1:12969884-12972054 GCF_000951035.1 Colobus angolensis palliatus | reverse complement strand
CACCAATCAGACATAGATTTGGTCTTTTCACATAATCCCATATTTCTTGGAGGTGCTGTTCATTTCTTTTTACTCTTTTTTCTCTACACTTCTCTTCTCTCTTCATTTCATTCATTTGATCTTCAATCGCTGATACTCTTTCTTCCAGTTGATCGAGTTGGTTACTGAAGCTTGTGCATTTGTCACATAGTTCTCCTGTTATAGTTTCATCTCTATCAGTTCTTTTAAGGTCTTCTCTGCATTGATTATTCTAATCATCCATTCATCCATTCTTTTTTCAAGGTTTTTAGTTTCTTTTCGCTGGTTACGTAGTTCCTCCTTTAGCTCTGAGAAGTTTGATCGACTGAAGCCTTCTTCTCTCAACTTGTCAAAGTCATTCTTCATCCAGCTTTGTTCCGTTGCTGGCAATGAGCTGCATTCCTTTGGAGGGGGAGATGCGCTCGGATTGTTTGAATTTCCAGCTTTTCTGCACTGCTTTTTCCCCATCTTTGTGGTTTTATCTGCCTCTGATCTTTGATGATGGTGACATACTGATGGGGTTTTGGTGTGGGTGTCCTTTCTGTTTGTTATTTTTCCTTCTAACAGTCAGGACCCTCAGCTGTAGGTCTGTTGGAGATTGCTTGAGGTCCACTCCAGACCCTGTTGGCCTTCTGCAGCAGAGGATGCAGAAGATAGAATATTGCTGAACAGTGAGTGTTGCTGTCTGATTCTTGCTCTGGAAGCTTCGTCTCAGGGGTGTACCCTGCTGTGTGAGGTGTGAGGTGTTGGTTTGCACCTAGTGGGGGATGTCTCCCAGTTAGGCTACTCAGGGGTCAGGGACCCACTTGAGCAGGCAGTCTGTCCGTTCTCAGATCTCAGCCTTCATGCTGGGAGATCCACTGCTCTCTTCAAAGCTGTCAGACAGAGGCATTTACTTTTGCCAAGGTTTCTGCTGCTTTTTGTTTAGCTATGTCCTGTCCCCAGAGGAGGAGTCTACAGAGGCAGGCCGGCCTCCTTGAGCTGTGGTGGGTTCCACCCAATTCGAGCTTCCTGGCAGCTTTGTTTACCTACTTAAGCCTCAGCAATGGCGGGCACCCCTCCCCCAGCTTCACTGCTGCCTTACAGTTAGATCTCCAACTGCTTTGCTAGCAATGAGGGAGGCTTCATGGGGGTGGGCCCCTCTGGGCCAGGTGTGGAATATAATCTCCTGGTGTGCCGTTTGCTAAGACCCTTGGTAAAGTTCAGTATTAGGGTGGGAGTTACCCAATTTTCCAGGTGTTGTGTGTCTCAATTTCCTTTGGTTAGGAAAAGGAATTCCCTTCCCTCTTGCACTTCCCAGGTGAGGTGATGCCTTGCCCTGCTTCAGCTCTCACTGGTTGGGCTGTACCCGTGGACCAGCGCCAACTGTCTGACAGGCCCCAGTGAGATGAACCCGGTACCTCAGTTGAAAATGCAGAAATCACCCATCTTCTGTGTCGCTCACCCTGGGAGCTGGAGGCTGCAGCTGTTCCTATTCGACCATCTATCCTCATATTAAATGATCCTATCTATTGCCAGTTTTTAAAAGTTTCTTATTTTGTAAAGTCACCCAAGATCTCCACAATCATCATAAAAGATGAAACTCTGGAACAGGATAATTCTATCTGGACCTGCTTGGTGCGTAATACAATTGGGTTTATAGTTTTACTCCAGCCAAGTAATGCTTTTGTGGAAATGACCCAGAACTAGCTATTAAAGTACCCAGTGCAAATCTATACTTAGCCAAATACTAGTTTGGGGCACATCATTTTCCTCCTTGTTTCTCAGCTCCTTCACTCACAAAATGATCAAGATCATAACTGGGACCATAGGAGAGGTTTGTAAGAATACCAAATGAATATAGTATACATAGGAAAATAGTAAAATATTAAACAAACCTAACCTTAATATCATCTTCAAAATTTTATTATTGGTATGTATAAATCATAATTAGCATGCATTCTTACTAAATTAATAAAAGAACTGGACCTTAAAAATGGGCAATCTTTGGCAAGGGTAGGGCAGAGATAGGAAAAGAGATAATTCACTCTATCACATAATATTTGGACATAATTGTAATGGTTAAACATATGAAGAGATAAATTATGTAGAATAGAAATGAGTTTCGGCCGGGCGCGGTGGCTCAAGCCTGTAATCCCAGCACTTTGGGAGG
>NW_012118265.1:12850122-12969660 GCF_000951035.1 Colobus angolensis palliatus | reverse complement strand
CAGTGAGCTGAGATCCGGCCACTGCACTCCAGCCCAGGCGACACAGCGAGACTCCGTCTAAAAAAAAAAAAAAAAAAAAAAAAAAAGAATAGAAATGAGTTTCACAGCTTCTTAGCTGATGTACTTTTGGAATACTTATTTTAGCCAAGAGAATAAGGTAATAGTACAATAATACTGAGCCCAGGTTCAATATTCAGTAGATGGTATTTAACTCACTATACCTCTGAGGCCTAGATAAGAAGTATTCATCAAATTAAGCTGCATTTTCACAAGAAGGAATGGGTAATTCAAGAAATAGAGTAGAGTTGTAGTCAAGAACAAGTCTGTGGATTTTAATCTAATCTTAATTCCCCTATTTGCTTACGGTCTTGGGCAGGTAAGTTAGCCTCTCTGTGTCTCAGTGACATTATCTTTAAAATGGGAATAATATTACCTAACCAATAAGGTTACTATGATGAGTAAAGGAATTAATACATGTAAACCTCTTAAAACAATGTGTGGCACATTACAAGTGTCCAATCATGTTGTCTGCCATAAACATTAAAGAAGAACCAATATAGGTATTTCAGTTGTAAAAAACCATGACTACAGTAATGCAAACTTTTCAACATATAAAGCTATTACTATTATGAGCATTTTAGGAGGAGGATAGTTCTTCCTCTCAAAATCAGAAACACTAAGAGAAAAAAATATAAACAGTAAATACATCATTATCAGAGGATGTGTGCTTTGTTTTTTGAGTAGGAGAGCAATTCAACCTTCCTATGACCAGATCCAGGTGCTTTTAGAGTAAATTAGCAATAAAAGAAAGATAGAAATTTTCGAGGGGTGATAGTGACAAGAAAAGGAAGAAATAATAAGTATGAAAAAAATGTATCCCACATAAATTAATGTATTTATTACAAACACATAGATGGAGATGATAGAGAGGCTTAGATTAAAAGGCCATTTGGATTCAGAATCACGTCAAAGCAATTCCAGCTTTCATTATGCCCACAGAAGCCAACTTTCCCAGACTGGGTAAGACAAATTTTGTTTTAACATTTTCCAGGAAAGTCATCTGATTGCATGTGTGTATGTGTATGTATAACCTCTCTTCAAATATCAAAGATTGTGGTGTAAATTTACAGATGAATGATTTATGATTTACTTCTGGCTTACAAGTATGTTGCTTTAACTATCAAACTGAAGACATTAAAACAATATTTTTCTGGAAAGAAAAATCTTCAGAAATATCAAAACAGAGTTGAGGAGAAGGTGTAAAATCCATGGGAAAATACTGCTAATTCTTATCTTAAAAATTACAGTGACTTGAACAGGTGAGGATAAGGTCTCATTTCTTTCTAAAATCTATCATAGAGGCAGAGATACTGTCTACAGTGTAGGACATATGGAATTGATGCATAAAGAAGCTACCAGACTCAGTAGGATCTTAATTAGTGAACACTATTTGGTCTCTGTTATGAACACTAATGCATACAACTTTATGAAGACAGAAACATTTTCCAAATGCAAACACATACTTGGTCAGGACTATTTGAGATTACATTGTATGGAAAAAGTGTCTAAGATAATATTCATTGTTTTATTATTGCTTTTTTTAGATCACTCAGATAAGTAATAATTCTATTTCTGATGTCATAGTTGAATATCTCAAGATTTACCTAGAAAAATTGAAAGCAAAAATGAATTAGAATTCCAGATTAAAATTCTGCCTCTATCACCAATACCTTTAGTACCTCTATTATTAATCCTCCATAAGAGAAAAAGATAGATGCTAGTTACAGGTGTTTAAAAAGAAGTTAACTTTTCTAATAATCTATTATCTATTCTATTGCCCAATATTTTAGACATTCCCAGGCCTGATTCCAAATTGAATGTTTTAAGGTAATAATTCCAGAGACTTACTCAATAACTTCCCTGGTCTGGGAGCACTTAAAAATATGCTAATAACAGAGACATGAATAAATATTTCACAAAAAAGGAAAAAAACATTATTTAACACATGAAAAAACATTCTCAACCTCAAGTATAAATTAAACTACAATAAGATACGATTTTTTTACCTATCAGAGAGGCAAAGATTAAAAAGTTTGGTAATATACCCTGTTGTATCCCCAGAAGAGTACAGGAATTATAAATTTATCAAATTTTATAATTGGTCAAGACATACATAAATTAAATGTCATAAATTTTTGACTCAACAATTCAAGTTTCAGGAATGTATTTCTAAAATAAATATTTTATTTATAGTAAGTATATTACCATATTAAATATATACAAATATATTCACATATCTGTTGAGAGACTGAATATACAAATGGACAATAGCTGGACCATATATAAAATGCAGCTCTGACTCACAAGCTGCAGTACTACCAGAGTTAGTAATATAATTTTGAAATAACACTGTTGTAAGTCAAGAGGTTTATTAAAAGAAATTCAAAATCTTCTTTATTTTATAACAATGTTAGGATGCATGCCATTATCTAGAAAACATTAAAGATGTTCCTTTTACTTTACCTGAGTAGGTGATGACTTTATCTTGTTTAAATAGTATGGATTTATTTAAAAAGAAAACTAAAAGCCAACACAAATAATCATTTTAAAAAATAAATATCCACTGTTTTATACTTCAATTCTTGCCTGAAAGATTAAATCATTGGTGTAATTTCTTAATATTCAAATATTTATCTTAACAGAATCTGCATCATTAAAAAGAAGCAGATTATGTTCAACCTTCTCTGGAATATCAGACATCTTCAATTCTCAGATTCCTAGCTATTTATCCTGCTGAAATGCAGAGATTTTGTCATTGTAGAAAGGAGAAACTTCTCATTGAGGACACAATGAATGCATAAGGGAGAAGAGGTGTTTCTTGTCATTAAAATAACCACCAAGGCCAGGCGTGGTGGCTCACGCCTATAATCCCAGCACTTTGGGAGGCTGAGGCGGGCGGACTGTGGTCAGGAGTTCGAGACCAGCCTGGCTGACATGGTGAAACCCCGTCTCTACTGAAAATGCAAACATTAGCTGGGCGTGGTGGCAGACACCTATAATCCCAGCTACTTGGGAGGCTGAGTCAGGAGAATTGCTTGAACCCAGGAGACAGAGGTTGCAGTGAGCCGAGATCACGTCACTGTACTCCAGCCAAAGAGACAGACAGAGACTCTGTCTCAAAAAAAGTAAAATAAATAAAAATAACCACCAAGTATTAAGTACTCACTCCATGCCAGGTACTTTAAATTTATTACATCTAAATTTGCATAGTCCCCTAGGCAGATGATACCATCTTTTTTTTTTTTTTGGATGACAGAATGAGATTAAATGAATTTTCAAAGGCTACATGGCTAAGAAATAAGAGAGCTGTTATTGGAAGTGCATCTATGATACTGCATGGTACGCACTTGTTTCATGTGTCCCTTGTACATTTTTGGAAATTGTAGAAATTAAGAAATTACCCTATAAACAAAAATGTACTTCACAAAAAGGAATGCCCAGGATTTAACCAGCCAAGGTTTTACTATTCCTAACAGGGGAAAACACACACACACACACACACACAAACTTACCACCATATGTCAGAAATAAAAGGCTCTAAAGTACAAAATGCCAAGATCTGAGCCTGAATTTGACTGATGGTCAGAGCTGAACCACCATAACCAGAAAGCCAAAGTATCTTAGTCAGTTTAGGCTGCTATAATGAAATACCATAGACCAGGTGGCTTATAAACAATGGAAATTTGTTTCTTACGGTTCTGGAGGCTGGAAGTCTGAGATCAGGGTGCCTCCATGGTCAGGTTCTGGTGAGGACCTTCTTCCGGGCTACAGACAGCTAACTTCTCACTGTGTCCTCACATGGTGAAAGGGGCAAGGCAGCTCTCTGGAGCCTCTTTAATAAGGGCACTACACATGTTTTTTCAGTCTCTATCAATTATAATTATTTGGGCAGAAAATAGAATGAAATTTTTCTTTAATATCAGTTCCTTATAATGCAAGTTAATTATGTAACCATAATTAATGGAGAACTAAAAACTAAGTTAAATGAGATAGTTTTTAATCCTCAAACACTTGGAGTAACCAGACAAACAATCAAAATGCTCTGTCTTCGTGAACCGATCACCTCCGAAAGGCCCCAACTTCTAATGCCATCACATTACTGATTAGGTTTCAACACATGAATTTCGGGGCACATAAAGGTTTTGAGCATAGCACCAAGCAAACCTATGTCTCATTATCTGTGCCATGATGTGATACTATTAGAATATCAACAGAGCAGATCTGTGAAATGCTAAAACACTTAATTGGCCCACACTAAATATTGCTTGACAGATTCAAACGAAGAGTAAACCATGATTATGAAAGAGGAGGAAATGCTTTTATCATTAATTATACTTGAAAACTAGATAACAACATGTGGATAGATGTTTTCCAAAAAAAAAAAAGAGCAACAAATTTCAAAGCAAATAGAAAATGAAGACTTAATGCCAGAGAAAATATCTGCTTATTCAACCAGACTTTAAATATTAACATCACTGCCCAAGAAAATGTTGCTCCCATTGACATTTTAATAGAACTTTAACATATTCATTGAATAAATTGTCTGGTCCAGTTCTCAGTCACGATCCATGATCTTAAAGGCGCACCCTAAATAAACATGGAGACTTGCACAGACATTTGTAACAGATACTTAAGTTACCAATGTGCAGATATGTTTCTGTCAGAAGTTTTTGGGTCCAAATAGTCATTTGTCTTAGAATTATCTTTCTCTTTTCAAAACCAACAATGGAGCTTCTCATACCCCAACCTTTGTTACACTGACCTTTATTGCTGCTCACAAGTATGAGCTTCAGCCTAAGGAGAAAATGAACCCTTTTCTCCAGAGAAGTGTCCATATCTCATATCACCAATGCTCAAATTCAGATGTTGAGTGGGGTCCAGAAGAGGAGAAGGCTCTGCAATAGGTCCAGGCTGCTATGCAAGCTGCTCTGCCACTTGGGCCATATGACCACTGGGCACTATACATTTTTTTTTTCTGTCTCTATCAATTGTAATTATCTGGAAAGAAAATAGAATGAAATTTTATTTTCATTCAGATTCAATGGTGCCTGAGGTGTCAGTGGCAGATAGCGATGCTGTTTGGAGCCTTTGGCAGGCTCCTATATATGAATCACAGCAGAGGTCTCTAGGATTTTGGAGCAAGGCCCTGCCAACTTCTGCAGATAACTTCCTTTTAAGAGACAGCTCATGGCCTGTTACTGGGCTTTGGTGGAAACTGAATGTTTGACTACAGGTCATCAAGTCACCACGTGACCGAAACTGCCTATCATGAACTGGGTGCTTTATGATCCACCTAGCCATAAAGTGGGTCATGCTCAGCAGCATTCCATCATCAAATGGTATATATGTGATCGGGCTCGAGCAGGCCCTGAAGGCACAAGTAAGTTACATGAGAAGTGGCTCAAATGCCCATGGTCTCCACTCCTGCCACCCTGCCTTCTCTTTCCCAGTCTGCACTGATGGCCTCAGGGGGAGTTTCCTATTGTCAGTTGACAGAGGAAGAGAAAACTAGGGCCTGGTTCACAGATGGTTCTGCACGATATACAGGCACCGCCCAGAAGTGGGCAGCTCTGCAGCACTACAGCCCCTTTCCAGGACATCCCTGAAGGACAGCAGTGAAGGGAAATCTTCCCAGTGGGCAAAGCTTTGAGCAATGCACCTAGCTGTGCACTTTACATGGAAGAAGAAATGTCCAGATATGTGATTATATACTGATTCATGGGCTGCAGCCAATGGGTTAGTTGGATGGTCAGGGACTTGGAAGAGGCATGGTTGGAAAATTGGTGACAAAGAAATTTGGGGAAGAGGTATGTGGATGGACCTCTCTGAATAGTCAAAAACTGTGAAAATATTTGTATCCCATGTGAGTGCCTATCAGCAGGCAACCTCAGGGGAGGAGGAGTTTAATAATCAGGTAGATAGGATGACCTGTTCTGTGAACACCACTCAGCCTCTTTCCCCAGTCACTCCTGTCATGACCCAATGGGCCCATGAACAAAGTGGCCATGTTGGCAGGGATGGAGGTTACACATGGGCTCAGCAACATGGACTTCCACTTGTCAAGGACGACATGGCTACAGCCACTGCTGAGTGCCCGATTTGCCAGGAGCAGAGACCAACACTGAACCCTCAATATGGCACCATTCCTTGGGGTGACCAGCCAGCTACCTGGTGGCAGGCTGATTATACTGGACCTGTTCCATCATGGAAGGGGCAAAGGTCTTTCCTCACTGGAATAGACACTTACTCTAGATATGGGTTTGCCTATCCTGCACATAATGCTTCTGCCAAGACTACTATCTGTGGACTCATGGAATGCCTTATCCACTGTCATAGTATTCCACACAACATTGTCTCTGACCAAGGCACTCACTTTACAGCTAAAGAAGCACAGCAGTGGGCTTGTGCTCATGGAATTCACTGGTTTTACCATGTTCCCCATCATCCTGAAGCAGCTAGATTGACAGAACAGTGGAATGGCCTTTTGAAGTCACAATTACAATGCCAACTAGGTGACAATACTTTGCAGGGCTGGGGCAAAGTTCTCCAGAAGGCCATGTATGCTCTGAGCCAGTATCCAATATATGGTACTGTTTCTCCCATAACCAGGATTCATAGGTCCAAGAATCAAGGGGTGGAAGTGGAAGTGGCACCACTCATCATTACCCCTATTGATCCACTGGCAAAATTTTTGCTTCCTGTTCCCATGACATTACATTCTGTGGGCCTAGAGGTCTTAGTTCCAGAGGGAGGAATACTGCAACCAGGAGACACAGCAACATTTCCATTAAACTGAAAGTTAAGATTGCCACCTGGACACTTTGGGCTCTTCCTACCTTTAAGTCAACAGGCTAAGAAGGAAGTTACAGTGTTGGCT
This sequence comes from Colobus angolensis palliatus, assembly GCF_000951035.1. NCBI lineage: Eukaryota > Metazoa > Chordata > Mammalia > Primates > Cercopithecidae > Colobus > Colobus angolensis. The sequence continues at coordinate 12,962,723 of NW_012118265.1, read as the reverse complement.
GGGGTGATTTACCCAGACTATCAAGACAAAATCAGCCTATTACTCCACAATGGAGGTAAGGAAGAGTATGCATGGAATACAGGAGATCCATTAGGGCATCTCTGAGTATTACTGTGCCCTGTGATTAAGGTCAATGGGAAACTACAATAGTCCAATCCAGGCAGGACTACAAATGACCCAGACCTTTCAGGAATGAAGGTTTGGGTTGCTCCACCAGGAAAAACCCCCACAACCTGCTGAAGTGCTTGCTGAAGACAAAGGGAATACAGAATGGATAGTAGAAGAAGGTAGACATAAATACCAGCTACAGCCACGTGACCAGCTGCAGAAACAAGGACTGTAACTGTTACGAGTATTTCCTCCTTCTTTTGTTAAAAACATGTTTGTGCACGTATACACTTGTACTAAGAAAATATCTTCATTTTATTTTCCTTTCCTTTATCATGTGACATAAGATTTATTGACTTCATATCAGCATTTAAGTATTGTTAACTTTATGTAATAGCATTTGGGTTGGGGATTGGTGTATTTCCGGTTATACAAAGGACAGTTGTATTATGTTAGGTGTAATTATGACCTCATTATTGTCTTTATTTGAAGATTATGTATGATCTCAGAAGATGTATACGGGTTCAAGTTGACAAGGGATGGACTTGTGATGGTTAATACTGAGTGTCAACTTGATTGGATTGAGGGATACAAAGTATTAATCCTGGCTATGTCTGTGTGAGTATTGCCAACAAAGATTGACATTTGAGTCAGTGGGCTGGGGAAGGCAGATCCACTGTTAGTCTGGTGGGCACAATCTAATCAGCTTCCAGTGAATATAAACAGACAGAAGAACATGAAAGAGAGAGATGGACCTAGTCTCCCACCCTACATCTTTCTCCCTTGCTGGATATTTCCTGCCCTCGAACATCAAACTCCAGGTTCTTCAGTTTTGAGACTCGGACTGGCTCTCCTTGCTCCTCAGCTTGCAGACAGCCTATGGTGGAACCTTGTGATTGTGTAAGTTAATACTTAATAGGCTTCCCTTTATAGATACATATCCTATTAGTTCTGTCCCTCTAAGAGTACCCTGACTAATACAGATTTGAACCAAAGCACCAAAGAAATCCTGTCTAGGTACCTGATCTCCAGGGATCATAGGCAATGATTTGAGCCTTACGAGCGCCCTCCTTGCCTCAGACTTAGTCTCAGGGTCTGATGTGGATGACAAGCAATATTTACATTAAAAGAATATGAAGAAAGTAGGAAAATCTTCTAACTCCATTTTATCACTTTACAGATAAGCCGCCCATTCCCACCCCCCCAAAAAATAAGTAATTTGATGAAGACCCTTCTTTCCACTGTGCCTTTTTATGTCTCTCCTACTGGTGAGTATGTTTTATTTCTAACATGTCATAAGTTGGAGCAGTTTCTGTCTCTTGTTTTAATCTTGCTGTTCTACTCTACAAAACAAAACCTACCCTTAGAAATAGACTATAGCTTATTTATAGAACAACATACACAAGTTTAATATCTCTCCCTTCTTACCCTCTTACCTTCAACTTAAGTTTGCATGACTATTATCTGTCTTCTAATGGTTTCCCAACAATATATACTTAGGCTATGGTTCTAAAATGATAAAGTGTATAGACATTACTTTAGAACTGGTATAAATATAATTATGAATATGTATATAAAAATCATTAGTCACAATGTGATACTGCTATACATATACAAGCATTAGAAGTCCTAAACACTTTGGGAGGCTGAGGCGGGCAGATCACGAGGTCAGGAGATCGAGACCATCCTGGCTAACACGGTGAAACCCTGTCTCTACTAAAAAAAGTAAAATAAAATAAAAAAATAGCTGGACATGGTAACAGGTGTCCCAGGTACTCAGGAGGCTGAGGCAGGAGAATGGCATGAACCTGGGAGGCGGAGCTTGCAGTGAGCCAAGATCATGCCACTGCAGTCCAGCCTGGGCAACAGAGCAAGACTCCATCTCAAAAACAGAAAAAAAAAAAAAAAAAAAGAAATCCTAAACAAAAAGACTGATAGTACCAAGTGTTGACAAGGACATGGAACAACTATAAGTCATACATTTCTGGTATGAGTGTTAATTAATATAAACCCTTTAGAAAAGCTTTTGGCAATAGCGACTAAAACCTAACATGAACATTGTTTATAACTGAGCAATTTCATTCTTGGCTATATGTACATGCAAAATAAATGTGGACATTCCAACAAAAGACATCTATTAGAATGTTCACAGCAGCACTGCTCCTAAACAATAAAACTGGAAACAATCCAAATGCCCATTAACAATACAACAGAGAAATAGGCTGTAATATATTTGCACAAAAATCATACTTTCCTTAAAGTGGTGATATCAGTTACAAGCCATTGGGATCCAAGTAACTGAAACACCAAGATTCAAATTGGCTTAAACAATAAAGAAATCTACTATTGCTCATAACTAGAAATCCATAGGTAAGCTTAGTTACATGGTTGATTGGAACGACAGCTTAGTAATATGATCAAGGATCCAGGTTCTTTCCAGCTTTTGTTTTGCTATTTTCAGTGTTGGCCTCATTTTCATATTGGAAACAAAATGGTAGCCAGAGTTGTAAGCAATATATCCAGACATACCTATGTCCAGAGGTAGAAGGTGAACTATCTTTTATTTATTTTCCTCTATTAAGAGAAAATAATTTTTCCTTAGGAGAACAGGAGCATGCTTCCCCTCATCTCATTGGCAACAAGTCAATCACATACTGATTCCAAAGTACATCACTAGCAGAAAAAATGGGATGATGAAATTTGACTAAGACTGATCTTCTAGAATGAAAAGGAGTATTGATCTCCTGACAACCAACAATAACACTTAATACAAAGAGCACTTATTTGAACTCCAAATACTGGATTTCCAGTTTCTGCTTAGAGATGGAAACAGTGCTATTCTCAAGCTTACAACAAAATTACTGACAAACAGTAAGTTTACAAACTTCTACCCATCAGAGTGTTGAGGTTGTAGGGCCATCAACTACTCAGAATCCAGGGAAAAGCAGGTGTCTGCAGTGAAAGATAAAATGCAAGCACTGACCCAAAGTATCTCCCTGGAAATATCTATTAATTAGAAAAAGAAAAATGGTACCTTTACCATAAAGAAACCTGACAGATATCATTTATACAAGTGAACAAAGATAATATCACTAGTGAAAAGTCAGGGTAATATCATGTGACTCCTTATATGACACAGCAAAGCATGCACTTTACCTCTGTGGTATTCTCCCAAATTCATAACCTCAGTCTAACCTTGAGAAAACATCAGACAAAGCAAAATTGTGGGACATTCTACAAAATACCTGATAGTATTCTTCAAAGAAGTTAAGGTAATAGAAAACAAGGCAATAATGAGGACCAGTTGCAGATTAGAGGAGATTAAGGAGAATGCCAGCAAAACATAATGTGGGATCCTGAATCAGATGCCAGAAAAGAAAAAAAAATTAGTGGCAAAAATAATGATCTAAATGAAGTCTGTGGTTTGGTCAGTTATATTAGGCCAGTTTAAATTTCTTACTTTGATAACTGTACCTGGCTATGTTAGATGTTAACATGAGGAGAAACTGGATGCAGGGTATACAGAAACTCTGTACTAGGAGTGCAACTTTTTTGTGAATCTAAAATTAGTTTGAAATTTAAAATGTTTGCATTTAACTACTTCTGTTCTTATTTCAGGACTTAAAATCTTCAATAAATATTATCAAAGTTTCACATATTTTCTCAGTTCTCTACAGCAGTGGCATTTGTGCCAACAAAATGTAGTGGCTGTCATTATGGTCCTTAGGCACTAAACAGAGAAAGAAAGAGAAAGTGCCCAAGTTTAGAAAGGCACAGACAGATACACGCCAGTTAACAATAATTTAAATGTCATGAAGCCAAATAACTTTGCTTTTGTACTATTTCTTTCTTTCCTGTGTATCTTGCTTCAGAAGTAATTTCCTCAACTCTTTCGGAGCTCATACATCTTCTTCCATAATCCTTATAAATCACCAATAAAGAAGCTTTTTTGTTGTTGTTGTTAACTCCATTATATGCTTTAAATAATAAGGACTATAGAGGATTTTACTAAGTAGCTTCATAGTTGCTAATCTGAGCTACAAGAGACCAAACAGATTTAATAGGTTCTTAGTATGATACAAATACTTTGGTGATTTCTCAAGATGAATAATAGCAAAAAGAAAAAGAGATGACATTTGTGATTGAAATTAAAGAACAATGCAAGGATCTGCAAAAGTAAAGAAAAGATAAGAAAAATGCTTTCTAGCTGACTATTGATTATCTGTTTTTCCCTGTTGAAAAATGCCAGTCATAGTGTTTATCCTTGTTCCGCTATGGTTTGCTGAAGGTACAGAGGAGGGTAAGAGGTGATAATTTGCCTTTTTAATTCATAGGTCAGCAGATGATAAGGAATCACCTCTGAAGCTGTTAAATTGGACCAGGCACCTCTCAGAGAGATATTCTAGACTCTGAAGTCCATGCAGGGGTTCAGAATTCCTCATTCTACCTAAAGGATGAAGTGTGGGCCGGGCGCGGTGGCTCAAGCCTGTAATCCCAGCACTTTGGGAGGCCGAGACGGGCGGATCACGAGGTCAGGAGATTGAGACCATCCTGGCTAACACGGTGAAACCCCGTCTCTACTAAAAAATACAAAAAACTAGCCGGGCAAGGTGGCGGGCGCCTGTAGTCCCAGCTACTCGGGAAGCTGAGGCAGGAGAATGGCGTAAACCCGGGAGGCGGAGCTTGCAGTGAGCTGAGATCCGGCCACTGCACTCCAGCCCGGAAGACAGAGCGAGACTCTGTCTCAAAAAAAAAAAAAAAAGGATGAAGTGTGAAATGAGTGCTTGGTGACCAAAATGGGGAGAGAGAAGGATCTATAGGGAGAGAGGTAGAAGGTGAACTATCTTTTATTTATTTTCCTCTATTAAGAGAAAATAATTTTTCTCTTAATTATTAAATGGGTTTCTCTTAAATGGGTTTCACCAAACCCATTTCCACTTCATCCTGAGTAGACAGTCAGAACGTGGTTCTCAGTTCCCCTTGCAGTTAGATGGGATCATAAAATTGAGTTTTGGACCTAATATGTGGGAGGAGGTGATGCATGTCACTTGCGAAATTGGCACAAAATTTCCATGCAATCCTCCACACCCTCTCTCTTCTGCCATTTTTTGGCTGAATGTTTATAACCTAAGGTTTCCTTCCTTGTGCCAAGTTCAAAAGAAGGGAAGCCTTCCTTGTCTGCCTAAGTTACTGAGCTATGGCCCATGGATCACTACTTTCTCCCCAGTCTGTGATGAACATTGATGTGAGTGAGAAATGAACATTTATTGTCTTATGCCACTGAGATTGTAGAGTTCCTTATTATAGCAGCTAGCCTACCCTAACTAATACGGGAATCCTTATGACTAAATAGTAACATAGGAGATTCCTGGCTCATAACCTGCTAAGTGATATACTATATGTTGTGTCTGGAAAGATCAAAACCAGGCAAGCATGCTTGGATGTCTTTCCAGACACAACATACAATACTCCTTCTTATAACTTCTTTGCCCTTTCATGTTATGTTGTCTAGGCTATGGTTTTATTGTATTTGAGATTTTTGGTATGGCTATATCTTCTAGCTTTCCTGAGACAGTGCTAGCTTATGTCTTTTGCCCCAGCATGATGATTAAATTAAACTTTCACTCTCAAAAGTTTGGAAGATAAATTATATGGTCACTCTAACTATAAGCCACCTTATCTCTTTGGGAGTGAATGAGACATAAATGAGAAAATAAATAAAACAGATTTATCATGAAGAGTATTATAATTTATGACTATTTGAAGTTGCATTTTCCCTATTATTTTTTAGATAGTCAAAATGTGGTACTTTCCAGTGCATTGCACAATATTATTTCTTTACAAGTGTATAAATCACAATAATTAGAAAAAGATTAAACAAGAAGCTCATAGAATACAGAAATTATTTCAATGATTTAGAACAAATATTTTGGTGTATATTATATAACATATTATTGAAATATTGAATGTTGCATTTGATTATTAAATTTAATAATTATAATTAGCCATAATCATTTTGAATGAAGAAATCCTACACAAAAACTTAGGATTCTCAAGAGAAATACAACTGGAGAAGTGATCTGAATCACGTATCACCTGGGTAGCTAGGAATTTAAGTTTGTATCAAAGATTACGCATAAAAATTAATTCCATTTGAATTTTTCCATTAAAGAGAATTTCAAACCGATGCAAAATATTCGTCATTGGCGAACTGGGGGTAATTCTTGATTTTCTGCATTATTAATTGCAAATAGACATTTCTTCATACTCCTTAGAGATAGCTTTAAGAAATCACTTTCGTTTAGAACATTTTTTCCAAAACAGATTTAAAACAGAAACAACAAAAGGGAAGCTCTAATGACTATGATTCACTTAGGGTTAATTATAAATTAACCTTAAAATAGCTTCATTTAAACAATTGCAGTGAAGAAACTTCCCTTTAGGAAAGGAGAGCATGGAAATGGGGGAATGTGCTCTAGTAAAGATGGCATTATAAAATCATAAAAACTATCATGTGACATGGGAAGGACTATGAATAGGTAAGTAGAAGATTCACCTTTGCTATATCTTCCACAATCATCCAAACTCTTGTCATTCTGAAGATGGATCATATCTCTATTTTAATTCTGGCATGCAAATCTTATCGATTTTATTCTGGTCACCACCTGAACCTATATTACCGAAATCTCCCTCACCTTAGCTCTAACTTATTGTAAAAATGTCATTAACCTTTCAGGAAAATTAATCACAAAAGTTGCTGAAATTTTGTGTGATAGTCTGTACCTGCAAACCTATTTGAAACGTGCTCTACCACATTGAGTTTCTGTCTGAAACAGCTGATTTAAGCCCTTGATATAGTAGAGCTGGTACCCCATTCATTGTGTTATCATTTTATACAGTCTGTCCATAAAAACCCCAAGAGAAGAATGCACTGTCTGTCCATGAAAAATAACCCACCGTCTGTGGCTTATGGAAACAACGATAGAATTTTAAATACTTTGGAAAAGCCAGGCACAGTCATTTATATGATTTTTGCCAGGCTTCCTCTGGTTGAATGGCAACGTTCAAATACAATGAAGAGAGGAACACAATTAAATATGCCCACTAATGAGGAATAAAGAACAGATCTTTGTCATTTTTTTAAAAAACAAAGCTTCTAAAATTTAAAATAATGAAGTAACATGGCTGCGAGAGAGAAGTAAGGGATGCATTATTAGACACAGCAGTAAATGTCAAATATAATATACTACAGCAATATTCTTCAGTTTGACTGTGGCTCTTTTATTTCTTGTTCCCGTGTATCTCCTGCTGTTAACTGTTCATCTCCCATCAATTTTATTCTCATTGGTAGTTGCCCTGGTCAGGCAGAAAGACTGTGTTGGTTTAATTAAATGCCCCCACTAATAAGAGGACGCATGCCTCTTGGCAGACTTGGGCATGCCTGAAGCACCAGCTCTCACATTTGAGCAGGTAGTGACAAGCCCTGAGCTTACACTGAACCCTGGATTTTATATTTGCTTGAGTTGAAGACTCAGAAAACTATTCTCTCTAAAAATTTCTTTGGGTCTTGAGGCTTTCCCTAAAGAATGAAAATAATTTAAACCAAGATAATTATTATTGATTCTTGCTACATGGAACTCTTATTATAATGACTTCAGATATATTAAACACTCAATAATTTTCCTCTCAGTAAAATTGTGATTCAAATATTGCACTGTGGACCCTGCAAAGTCTTCACCCAAATAAAGTTTATTAGAACTGAAGTATAGGTTTTGAAACATTCCAAGAAGTTATTGGTTGTTTGCAGGTCAAGGGATAAATAATGCAGGCATCTTTAATTCATCTTTACCAATTTTAGTCTGATAAGAGAAAGATGAACAAGGAGTAAGAAGGAAAACAGTAGTGTATGATCTGATAACCTGGAAGGTTACAAGATCCTTCCACACGTGAGCAGGAATCCAAAGGACCAGGCAACAGCATTGTTATCATCAGATGGGCATGACTCTGCATACCCACATAGCATGAAAATGAGTCTAACTCCACATTTGTCTGCAGAAATTGTGTGAACCAGTGAACGGTGGCAGAGTCTCAATAGTTCATGAGCAGCAGGAACCACAGAAGCAGCAGTCCTGCACAGGACTACCCTGAGAGAAATCATCATGGTCCATTTGGCTGACTTCACGTGTTTGGAGTGACAGGAGTCTAAATAAGAGATAAACTTAATTTATTTTAAACGTGGCCAACCTTAGTATTTTAAATATGGTTTTATTTTTCCATTAGTTGTTATTTATTGCATATGTCATGTAATACAATTTTTTTCCTGTTTAAATATTTGGAAGTATATTTATGTTATTTTTTCCACTATAATTGTTTTTTAAATTTTAACTTTTATTTTAGATAAAGAGGGTACATGTGCAGATTTGTCACATGGGAATATTGCAATCCCATCACTCTGATAGTGAGCATAGCCCTCGATAGGTAGTTTTTGAGCCCATCCCCCTGCTACCCTCTCATAGTCCACAGTCTCTACCGTTCCCATATTTATGTCTATGTGTGTTCAATGTTTACCTCCTGCTTATAAGTGAAAACATGGTGTATGTAACTGCTTTCTGTTCCTGCATGAATTGCTTAGGATTATCGCCTCCAGCTCCATTCGTGTTGCTGCAAAGGACATGATTTTATTCGTTTTTATGGCTGTATAGTATTCCGGGGTATATATGTACCACATTTTCTTTATCCAGTCTACCATTGCTGGGTACCTGGGTTGATTCCATGTCTTTGCTAGTGTAAATAGCATAGCAATAAACATACAAGTGCATATGTCTTTTCGGTAGAATGATTTATTTTCTTTTGGGTATATACCCAGTAATGGGATTGCTGGGTCAAATGGTAGCCCTGTTTTAAGTTCTTTGAGAAATCTCCAGACTGCTTCCCACAGTGGCTAAACTAATTTACATTCCAACCAACAGTGTATAAGCATTCCCTTTTCTCCATAGTCTCACCAGCATCTGTTTAATAATGGCTATTCTGACTAGTTTAAGATGGTATCTTTTTGTGGTTTTGATTTGCATTTCTCCGATGATTAGCAATGCTGAGCGTTTTTTCATATGTTTGTTGGCCACTTGTATGTCTTCTTTTGAGAAGTGTCTGTTCATGTCCTTTATCCATATGTTGATGGGGTTATTTGATTTTTGCTTGTTGATTTAAGTTCCCTATTGATTCTGGATATTAGGCCTTTTTCTGATGCATCTTCTCCCATTCTGAAGGCTGTAAATGACACAAATAAATGGAAAAATATACCATGCTCATGGACTGAAAGAATCAAAATCAGAAAAAAATGGCCATACTGCTGAAAGCAATTTACAGATTCAATGCTATTCCTACCAAACTCCCAAAGTCATTCTTCACAGAATAAAAGCTATTCTAAAATTCATATGAGACCAAAAAAAAAAAAGAGCCTAAATAACCAAAGCAATCCTAAACAAAAAGAACAAAACTGGAGGCATCACACTACCTGACATCAAAATATATATACTGTAAAGCCACCGCAACCAAAACAGCTTGGTATTGGTACAAAAACAGACACATAGGTTAGTGGAATAGAAGAGGAAATTCAGAAACAAACCTACACACCCACACCATCTGATCTTTAACAAAGCCAACAAAAACAAGCAATGGAGAAAGGAATCCCTAATCAATAAATGGTGCTGGGTTAACTGGCTGGCTATATGCAGAAGATTGAAGCTAGACCCCTAACTTTCACCATATACAAAAATTAACTCAAAATAAATAAAAAACTTAAATGCAAGACCTCAAACTATAAAAATCCTGGAAGACAGACAACCTAGGAAGTACTCTTCTTAACACTGGCTTTGGCAAAGAATTTTTGGCTAAGTCCTCAGAAGCAATTGCAACAAAAACAAAAATAGACAAGTGGAACCTTATCAAACTAAAGAGCTTTTGCACAGCAAAGGAAACTACCAAAAATTTTAAAATTAAGCCACAGTTTTTCTACCCAAAGGCATCAATTATTTTTTTCTTTGTCCATATTCCCTATCAGCCCTTGCTCCTATGCATATGTAATAGATCTGTGTGCCTGATGCTGTCCTAGGCACTGTCCATACTTGCTCATTTAGTCCCCACAATGACTCTGAGAGTGTTGTCCTCATTTTAAAGGGGAGAATGAGACTTAGGAAAGTTAAGCAACTTGCCCTAGGTGGCATGACAAGTTAAAGATCCTGGAATCGAGTCCAGGTCCAAATCTAAACCCTGTACTCTTGGCCCTTGAGTAACATGTTCCTAATCAAGTTGTGAATAAACTTTTATGTCCTGCTTTAATTTTTTCATCTTGTAAATGAAATTCTTATCATTGTTATTGGCTACCTGAAAGTTACATGAAGAAATGTATTGTTATTTCACCTTTTCCCTACTTTTGGATATTTACTTATATCTCATTTATCTGCTTCTGTAGCTAGCACTGCAACGAACATTTTTTCTCTTTGTATAATTTGTTTTTTCTCTTCCTTCTATTGAATTAGTTCCTAAGGATTAAATCCCAAGAGTAGTATTATTTTGTCAAGGGATATAAACATAAAATCTTTAATTATTTGAAATACATTTACATACCTTATAAAGGTTTTAGGAGACTTTCAAGGAAGGGATAAGAATTACCATATTACATTGTTTCAGCACTTTTTATGAGTTTTTGCTACCTGCTGTACACTAAGCTAAATGTTAGATATACAGAATCATCAGAAGATCAGACCCCTGCCTTCCTGGTACTTACTTCTTAGAACTAGGGTAGAAAATTACATATTTATTTTAAATATACATCTTCTCCTTAAGTCATATGATGTCAAAATTTGAACCAGATCCTTAAAACATTATTAGAAATAAAGAAGACTAAAGTAGTGAGGTGTTTGTATATTTTTTCATAAAGGAAAATAGCACTTTTAGGTGCTCAGTATAATTCTAGATCCCACACATGATGGCATGACCTTGGCCAGGTTACTTAATCTCTCAGTTTCTTCATCTGTGAAATGGATAAAAACGTATTGCAGGATTAAGTGGGATAATACTTCTTGGCATTTAGAATGCTGAAAACACTTAACACGTGCTCAATAACTGTTAGCTAATACAATGGTGTACTGGAACCAGCTCAGAAAGGCTTGTGATTGTTAAATTTTTAGGATTTTGCAAGAAAGTTATTAAACATAGGCATTATTAAATACTCCTCATGGTGGGAGTATTTCACTATAGAAATTGGCAAACACTACTAATCACAGATCTTTCTTCAGAGAGCAGTTGTTAAACATTCATCATCATACCACAGACTGTTATTATTCATGTATATAGTATTACCCTTCCTGTGGAAGTTACTGCAGATGGTGATTAATATCCACAAGTCAAGTGGGTAGCCAAAGAAACCATGGTCAGCAAGGTTTCTTTCTGCCTTGCTGACCAATCAAAGTGTTATCTAGGTTGGGTAAGAAGTTCCTGGTTGCATATTCAACGTGTACATACATCTTAAACAATCCCACAGAGACAACTCATTAGCAAATCAGGTTGAAGTAGAACTTAAGTGATTTGTTACTCTTTTAAGAAATATGACTGTGAGGGGAAAGACAAGTGAAATTGGAGTGGGCTAATGGAGGCAGCATTCATGGTTTTGCCATTTAGACCAAGTCAGTTTCAATTCTGGCTCTGCCACTTACTAACTTAAAACTTTGGTCCATTTAACCGCCTTGAATCTGAGTTTTCTTATCTAAATCAAAGAATAAAGATAATAACGCCTAACTCATAAGCCTGTTATGAGGATTATATAAGATAATATATTCTCAAGTAACCAACATGTAGTAGGCACTTACTATAACTCTGTCTTCCTTTCACCCTTTAGAGGGGAGAGTCTTAAGTGTATCTCCATGTTGAAAGAAGGAACCAGTGGAAATGAAAGAGAACTTATTATTGATGGGACATGGTCTCAGAGGAATCTGAATGGGATGATATCAGTGGAAAGTAAAAGGATTAGCTTTAGACAGAAAGAGGAACAATACTTTCTATGAGAAAAAAAGGAGAAAGAAAGGCAGGATTTAAAGAAAGACAAATTTACAGGCATGGAGTGGGAAGATCAAGAAGTTCACACCTGTCAGCCTCTGTTTTCTCTGACATAACAAAGGAGTTACTGTTCAAGAACCAAGAGTTGAAGAATACAGGTAGTCAGGGACATGGGAGACTGGAGAAGTCCCTGAGAGGGAAAGGCTGCTGAGAAGCCTGAGGACACAGCTTGGATGGGAGGCCAATTTGTGAGGTATCCCCTGCTACTGGACCCAGCAGGGCTCTGGGCCAGGTGTGGGGGAGGAGACTGCATGCAGGTAAACTGGCCCAGGGTCAGCATTGGTAGGACAGGGCAGTAGAAAGGTGAGGCAGGAGAGGGGGCTGCTGGAAGAGGGGATGAAGGAAGTCACAGGCATGAGAGGGAAAAGCTGGGAAGTTAAGAGCTGGTTTAAAGATTTGAAAAAATGGGAACAAGAGATGTCTATGAGCTCCATCAGCAGCAGGGAGGGATCCCAGTTTGAGAGAGACATGAGGGTGTGTATGGGCTGTTGTCAGAAGCTGGGAACAGAGGCAGGGATTTCTGAGGTGAAAGTCTGGGTGGTAACAAAGGTTTTGGTTAAACTCAGTGTTATTTAATGCTAAGTCCTCTAAAGCAGGAAGTGATGTGGCTAAATAATGAGAATTGAGGATATAGACAAGACACAGGCCAATATTCCAGGTGGCAAATATATATCTGAAGGAATGACAAAGAAGAAAACAGATCCAAACATTCAAAGTCATTAAAAATGCCAGCAAGATAAGTAAATGCTTCTCCAAGGAAACACTTTTTGCTTCTTTAAAGGAGACAACACACGCTTGGATATGTTAGCATGTGTATGTTTATGTGAAAAATGAATCTTATTGCTTCACAACCACATGGAAGCTAAGAAAAGACAAGTTATAAGACCCATATGAGAGCCAGTTAAATTGTGGGAAAAAATGTAAGCATGAAGATGTCACTCTAGCTTCATTTATGGAAGGAAAACATTAGAAATATTAATGAAGTATAATGATTAAGGAAATTGTGGACTATACCCAGGATAGATACCTTAGATAGATAGATATTAACCTTCTGTAATGGTTTAATCATCCTTGGAGAGCTGTAAAGTTTTAAAACTCTTGTCCAAATTCTGAATCTTAACACCACACATAATGTATTAACTGGTTGTTAAAATGATGGTTATAAAGACTATGCAATAACATGGGAAATACTTATGGTAATAAATTAAGTAAAAAAAAATGCATGATTTGGATCTATAAGTACACTATGATTTTAGGTGTGAAAGAAACAAACATATGGTAAAAATCTAAAATTATAGCATACTTTATAGCAGATTTCTCCTTTTATTTTCCAGAGTTTCTTATAATATGGCTGTGTTATTTTTGAATTAAAAATTATTACTGTGCAATTTCAACTCCCTCCTACTGCTCAGGAATCCTCTTGTTGGACACCTGTGGATTTCCTAAAACAGCTCAAGAAAGGAGCTTGTAAACCTTCGTATCTTTCCCTATCTCTCAATCCACCGCTCAGTAGGTGACCTTGTCTGTGACCCAAGAGGTTAAATCTCTCCTAGGAAAGCTTCTCCCTCCCTTCCTCCCTCCCTCCCTTCCCTCCTTCCCTCCATCCTTCCCTCTCCCTATTCTTTTCTTTTCTTTCCTCTTTCTTTTCTTTTGTTCTCTCTTTCTTTCTCTCTCTCTCTCTTTCTCTATCTCTTGTTACATTCATTTGTCTCAGTACCCCCCTATTAGGGAAAAGGACTCCATCCTTTTCCCTAAAACTTACTCCTTTCTGCCTCTGGAAAAAGAAGGTTCAGCCCATTCTTCACTCCAGTCCATGCTGTGTGATCTTCACTCCAGACCACTGCTTGTGTGATTTTCCCATTTATAAATGATATTTTCGTCCCCTTTCTAACTCTCTTACTTTTGCTCACTTTTTAAAGCCAAGATGTAGTCATTCAGCCCCTCCACGATGTCCTCCCCAGTGCTCCTGTCTCTGCCTGTCTCTGCTCTTGGAAAACTTTCCATACAGTGCTGATTGTGGTGTGTGCTCTAAAACTAAACTTTCTGGGTTTAAATTCTGGTGCCTTCACTAACTAACTTCTTTACCCTTGTGTATCTCAGTTTGCTCATCTTTAAAATGGAGATAATAGTATAATACTTACCTCAGGCCAGGCGCGGTGGCTCAAGCCTGTAATCCCAGCACTTTGGGAGGCCGAGACGGGCGGATCATGAGGTCAGGAGATCGAGACCATCCTGGCTAACACAGTGAAACCCCGTCTCTACTAAAAAATACAAAAAAAAAAAAAAACAAAAAACGAGCTGGGCGAGGTGGCGGGCGCCTGTAGTCCCAGCTACTCGGGAGGCTGAGGCAGGAGAATGGCATAAACCCACGAGGCAGGGCTTGCAGTGAGCTGAGATCCGGCCACTGCACTCCAGCCTGGGCGACAGAGCAAGACTCTGTCTCAAAAAAAAAAAAAATTGTATAATACTTACCTCATAAGCACTCAATAATGCAAGCTTTTATTGTTTGTGCTCCTTGATTATTAGGGTGTTCAACTTGTGTTCCTAGCCACAATGAAAGTGTTTGGACCTAAGTTTAGTCTTACTTGGTTTTCTCTTTGTATGGTAACCACGGGTCTCAGTGTGCCCAGGACTGAGGGGTTTCCCAGGATGTGAGATTTTTCAATACCAAAACTGGGGCAGCCCCAAGCAAGTTGGGATGGTTGATCACTCAGCATTCCCACCTAAGACAATATTTTACTTGTAGCAGGTGCTTAAGGAATTTTTAATCAGTTTGAATATAAATTTCAGGCAACATTATGCACACACAAATATTTTCTGTACAAACCTGAATCTACAAACCTACTTTCATAGTGGAATAATTTCAAAAATAGTGAAGTCTCTTTTCCACTGTTGATATGGCAACTGACATATTTAAATAAATCACCTTTTGGACAGATAACATACCTTGGCATTAAAGGCAGGTTTTCCTTTTCTCATTTACACCACTGATATTAACTTTCTGTAAAGGTTTAATCATCCTTTGGGGGAGATGTAAACTTTTAAAAACTGTTGCCCAAATTCTGAATCCTAAAATCCCAGGCACTATCTGAGTTTCTTTACTTTCTGAGTTTCTTCTACCCTTGGAAAACTACTAGATTACAATGAGTTATCTCTGCAATATGAGTTATTTCTGCAAGTTGAAGCCAAGTACTTTGCTAATTGCTCAGGACTGAGAATTCCTCATCTCAGAAAAATCCTAGCCAATAGAACATGGGGTTGAAGCAACTTGTCATCTTGACATCACAGGCTTAATTCTCTCACTACCCCTAGCAACCAATATGCAAGCATAGCAACAGCAGCTGGTGCACCGGAACAGCATTGTTTAAAATAAACACTCTTCCCAGTTGGCATTTGCAAGTGATCTTTATCTTTCCATCGTTTAAAATATAAGTGTGAACATATCTTAAGAAAATGTAAAACAAATGAAAATGAAAACTACTTGGAAAGGTATGCAAGAGAAGAAGAATCATGAGAAAATGCTAACTTCCAATATGGATTTATGCTTTGCCCTATACCATCACCAGAAATTTCAGTCTCAGATATACTGAAGTTTTTCCCTAAGGGTTCCTGTAGTAGTCCATTCTAATATTGCTATAAAAACTTACCTGGGACTGGGTCATTTTTAAAGCAAAGAGGTTTAATTGACTTACAGTTTCACATGACCGGGGAGGCCCCAGAAAACTTACAAACATGGCAGAAGGTGAAGGGGAAGCAAGGCACATCTTACATGGCAACCGGAGAGAGAGATTGAAAGGGGGAAGTGCCACACTTTTAAACCATCAGATTTCATGAGAACTCATTCACTATCATGAGAACAGCAAGGGGGAAATTCACCCCCAAAATCTAATCACCTCCCATTAGGCCCGTCTTCTGACATGTGGGGATTACAATTCAAGATGAGATTTGGGTGGGGACACACAGCCAAATCATGTCAGTTCCCAAACGTGAGAATTCCATGACCTCCTAAAAAAAATCACCCCATGTAGTTTAACTCAAGTGTTTGAAGAGTGCCCACCATGTTCCAGGAGCCACAGGATGCCAAGATGGAAGAAAAAAAAAGTCAAAAGTACATAAACTCCAAATGTACAGAGGAGCTATGTAGAGTAACAGTTAGGAGCATGGTCTCTAGAGCTAGACTAACCAGGTTTGAACTATGGCCTAGCCATTTAGTAGTGGTATGACTTTGTAAGTCACTTAGCCTTTCTGGTTTTAATTTCCTCACCTGCAAAATGGGGGGCAAGAGTGACACTTACTTCCAAAAGTTGATATGAGGCTTAAGTGTTTTAATTATGAAAAGTGCTTAGAATAGGGTCTGACACATATCAAGTGCTATATATATACATGTATACACACATATATGTACTATGTTCTATCAATATGTACTATTAATTTTATTAGTAGTACTGCATAATAGTACATTACATAATTAGTACATTATTAGCAGTACATGTTATTAATTTGTACGATTAACTTTAAGATAGAATTGACAGGTGACATAAGGCTGATTAAGAAAACATGTCATGGATATTTAAGAAACAGCATATCTCACAAAATCTGGAAAAACTTTAAGGAGGTGGTGATTTGGTTTTTCCACTGAGTATGATAAGGATAGTGAGAAGTGTAAGCCAATTAACCCCACAGAGGGAGAGAGGAGGAATTATGGTTTGAGAAAGAAGACAGAGGGGCCATAAAAGGCAGGAAGGGAGCCATGGGGCATTATCAGATAAAGTGGCTCCACACTGCCTCTTTCAGAATAAGCAGGTCTTTGTAAGGCCTGAAGATGAAAACAAGCCATTGTAGTCAGCACAAAAGCTCTGAATTTTGATGTAACTCCATGTGTTCAGAAAATGTTAAGAGTTCAGTTTTGGCCAAATGTTAATTGCAAGGAGTTGTGGGTTAAGTGAAGTGGGTGCAGGAGAGGAGCAGAAGAGGGAGCTGGAAAAATTCACCAATACCATGCTAAGGGACTGGGCTTTATTATGTAGACTGGTGCTTTTCCAACGTAGCAGGCAGTCTCCTTTAAGTCTCTGCCTTAGAACCTATTGAAGTGTTGGTTAAAAATGAAGATTTCTGCTTGAGAACAGGAATTACAGATGAGTCTGGGCAACATAGTGAGATCTCATCTCTACAAAAAAAAAAATCTTTTAAAAAATTAGCTGGGTGTGGTGGTACTTGCCTGTAGTCCCAGCTATTTAGTAGATTAAAATAGGAGGATTCCTTGAGTCCAGGAGTTTGAGGCTACAGTGAGCTACAATTATGTCACTGCACTCCAGCCTGGGTGATGGGGTGAGACCCTATGTAAAAAAAAAAAAAAAAAAAAAAAAAAAAAAGGAGCTTTCCCTGGGGGTCACAATATTGAGATTAAAGTGAGAGGCTATAGACAAAGGAGGCAAATAGAGTTACCTCAGGGAAACAGGACACTCCACAGTCACCTTCTGACGCCCCTGCTTCTAACCTCTACCTCCCCAAGGTCTTGCTTTTCTATGCAGTATGAGGGAATGACATAGACACACAGGGCAATTTATAGTCTCCTACTGTCCCCCATGGTTTGGCGATTATCACAGGAATGCCTAAGTGTATGTTTGAACCTTCTTTGAGGTCCAATGTATGGGACCTCACTCCCCAACATGGTAGACAAGGCTATATCATGGAAGAAACCAGTCCATGGCCATTTGTGGGCATCAGAAATACATTGTGAAAGATCAGGAGAGGCCGGTAGACAGTGTGGGATCATTGTGAGGATCCTTGTTCCACACCAGAGCAACCCATCCAGACAGCCGGAAAGTAATGCAATGGCAACAGGAGCCCTAACACAGATGTTGAAAATATAAGCTGCAGAGCCAGGGAAATGAGGAACACACATTTTTCTTTTTTTATGTTCTGGCAACAAATCTAAACAACCTTTCTTTTTGGTATAGTAAATGCCTACAGGGAGCTGTCACCTTGGTTTTATGAGTGTCCCTTCAAATTCTACTCTTTTGCCTTGATTTTTTTTGTTGTTGTATTCAAAGAGCCATCTGTATCCTTTTCTTAATTTGATAGAACAGAGGCTGGGGCTGTTGTAAATTCCATTACTCAAACCAGCACCTGTATAGGTTTCCTATTCACATTCACATGGGTAAGAGGATAGAACAGTCCCTGTTGAAGCTCAGACTGTTAGAGGTAAAGGGCCCTTGAATGACTGAAACATAAGGGGTGTATTTTCCTGTGCAGACCAATATGACAGTTTTGAGAGAGCAAAGTACACACACCCATACACTCAGTCAGCCAAATAATCTTGTTTGTAAAATCAATAAAGAATTCAGTAAACCATATGTTTTAAAATTAAATAATGATTTCATGCTCTTTCTGTTAGAAGGCTTGGAAATTTTCTGACTCATTATAAAGCTTTGAGAATTTGTATTATGAGAAGGTAAATCCTAGAACTTTCAACAAAAAGCTTTTTGTTGAAGACACTCATGCACTGAATGGTGAAGCAAAAGGTACAGAGAGGAGAGGCTTTACAGAGATGCAAGAGGGCTGGAGTAGGTGAACTGGGGCCAAAAACAAACATCTCTCCAGAATGAACTTTCACAAAATGCCCATCTAGCTTAATTCCAGAAAAGATGTGGCATGGGCCAACAATGTTTACTTTTAAAAATTTGAAACTTTTTGTTTTATTTTCTATGCTTTCAGTCCCCTTTACTATTTCTGATGCTTGCCTTGCAATGTTATTGCTCCTTTACAAACACTTCTATATTGTTCTTCACGGAGGCTTCTGCAGCACTTGGCTTTGGGTGTGAAGTGTTTGAGCGGCTTCAGATGCAGATCTGATCCGCAAAACTAGGACTGAGAGCTCTGCAGGCAATATAAGAGTGTCCGCATATTATATTATTCCATCAGCATCTAACTTAAAGGGCCCTTAATAAATGCTCCAAACATAAGCTATCAAAGTAGTCAAGTTTGGTAATGTGAAGAAATCAGCAATACAAGTTTTCATTTTTAATCTGTAAGTTGTGTGCTGAATTGTGTGTAGTACTACAAAGATGCTGGGGAGCCCATAGGTGACACGTATGATTTGCTGCAAGAAATTTCACAACAATTAATAACAACTGTAGGTCTACGTGGGTGATTTGTGATAAAAGTCACCTATGGCAAAAGCAAGAGAGAAGTTGTGGGGAGTAGTTTGGGAAGTAGTAAGGTGAGCAAAGGCAGGAATTTTCTGGACACCAGGAAGGTAAATTGGAGGAAGAAAAATATTCCAAATTTTCTAGTCATAGAGGAACTACCAGGAGCACTAATTATGAATCAGCTATGTGAGCTGTAGAATGGTCTTTTCTGTGTTTGTTCATCCATTCAATAAATACATACTGGGGGTGTCCAGGCACTCTCTGGACACTGAGGATACATCAGTGAACAAACAGAGCAAAGTTCCTACCCTCATAGAGCTTGCTTACATTCTAGTGAGCAGAAGACTGGCATCACACAAATAGACAAATATCTCATGATGTGTTAGATGGGGATGCATACTCTGAGGAAAAATACAGTATGTTGAGCCACAAAACTTGGTGGGTGGGGACGGGGCTGCAGATTTACACAGGATGGTCAGAGAAAGTCTTCCTGACAGATGCCATTTGAGCAAAGCCCTAGTGGAGTGAGAGGATAAGGGTACAGTTACTAAGGGGGAAGATGGTTTTAGGTAGATAGAAGTTGAAAGACCTCAGGGTGACCCTAAATTGATTGGAATTTACAAATCCTGCCCTTTTCTTTTTTTTTTTTTTTTTTTGAGGTGGAGTCTCGCTCTGTCGCCCAGGCTGGAGTGCTGTGGCCGGATCTCAGCTCACTGCAAGCTCCGCCTCCCGGGTTCATGCCATTCTCCTACCTCAGCCTCCAGAGTAGCTGGGACTACAGGGGCCCTCCACCTCGCCCGGCTAGTTTTTTTGTGTTTTTTAGTAGAGACGGGGTTTCACCGTGTTAGCCAGGATGGTCTCAATCTCCTGACCTCGTGATCCGCCCGTCTCGGCCTCCCAAAGTGCTGGGATTACAGGCTTGAGCCACCGCGCCCGGCATTGACAGTGTATTAGTGGCATCTGGAATATAGAAGCAAAGTTGTAAAAGAAAACTGGGCTTTTTTTGACAGTGGTGTGTCTGTATATCATTTTTTTAAAAAACATTTTACCATCATCATTGCTTAGGAAGGCAGTACGGCACATTAGAAGAGCTAGGCCTTTGGCATCCCACACTTCTGAGTCCAGATTCTGATTTCAGCTCTATTGACTGTGACAGGCTGTGCAGTGACTCAACCTCCCTGAAAAATGAGAATAGCAATGCCTGTCTTAAAGTACCAAGTGCAACTGTTAGTAGAAATGTAAACTGGTATAGCCATTATAGAAAACAGTATGGAGGTTCCTTGAAAAATTAAAAAAAGAACTATCATATGACCCATCAATCCCACTTCTGGGTTTATATCCACAGCAAATGAAATCACTGTGTCAAAGAGGTATCTGCAGTCTCATGTTCACTGCAGCATTATTCGCAACAGCCACACTATGGAAACAACCTAAGAGACCATCAATGGATAAATGGATGAAGAAAAGGTGATTATGTACATACACACACAAATACACACATATGCCCTCACAATGGAATATTACTCAGCCTTAAAAAAGGAAGTCATATCACTTACAACAACAATGGATCAACCTGCAGAACAATTATGCTAAGTGAAATAAGCCGGACACAGAAAGACAAGGCATGATCTCATTTAGAAGTAATGTCTAAAAAAATCAAACCCATCTAAGCAGAGAATAGAATGATAGTTGCCAGGGGCTAGGTAGTGAAGGAAATAGGAAGATGTTAGTCAAAGAGTATAAATATTTAGTTTATAAGATAATAAATTATAGGTATCTAATGTACAGCGTAGTAACTATGGTTAATAACACTGCATTGTTTACTTGAAATCTGATGAGAGAGCATAATTTTTTTTTTCTTTTTGAGACAGAGTTTCACTCTTGTTGCCCAGGCTGGAGTGCAATGGTGCGATCTCAATGGTTGCTCACTGCAACCTCCGCCTCCTGGGTTCAAGCAATTCTTCTGCCCCAGCCTCCTGCCTGAGTAGCTGGGATTACAGGTATCCCCCACCACACCCAGCTAATCTTCCATATCTTTAGTAGAGACGTTGTTTCACCATGTTGGCCAGGCTGGTCTTGAACTCCTGACCTCAGGTGATCTGCCCGCCTCAGCCTCCCAAAATGCTGGGATTACAGGTGTGAGCCACCACACCCAGCCTGAGAGAGCAGATTTTAAGTGTCCTTCCCACACACACATATAAATACACAAAATGGTAACTATGGGTGATAATGTGTTAATTAACTTGACTGTGGTAATTGGTACACAATATATATGTATATCAAATCACCATGTTGTACACCTTAAATATATGCAATTCTTGTCAATTAAACATATTAAAATTAAAAAGTACTCCCTCTATAGGTTCTGGGGTACTTGGGAAATTCAGAGCAAATTCTGCTAAATGGAGAATAGTCTTAATTCTATTATTTTGTTCACATGTGAAATAATTTTGGCTCAAATATTTTTACAAGTAAACATATTTTACTTCCAAAATAAAAAGCAGCAAGCATAATCCCTGCATCCTCAAATTTTGGTTGTTTTCCTCTTTCCTCCTCTCTCAGGAATGACATTATTTATTATTGGAAATTGAGGTTTGAGGCAATGAAACCTAACTGTGCATCCTAGTGCAAAAAATGAACATTGATAATCTCTGAAGTTTCTACTCTTGTTTCCTCTTTACATTTAACCTTCATTTTACTTTGTTTTCCCGTATCATTGACATACATGTGTACATTATTAACTATACATTAAGAAAGACTAAATACGAGTGAATTTAATTCAAAAAATTTATGGAATATCCATTATGTAGCATATCATGCAATAAATACAAGGGTCAACATCAACTACATCTGTCTTCAAGTTTACAGTCTAGAAGAAAACACATAAGCATGTATGGTTCTAACACAGGGCAGGGGCAACGTGAACAGAGATCTATACCGTAAATGCCACAAGGGCTGGCAGGAGTTAAAGCCCTGTTTCTCAGAGGCTGAGAGATGGGACCTGGAAGCAGGCCATGCTTGATGGGAGGAAGGACTCTATAGGTGGATATGTAAGCAGGGATGAGAGAGGATGCTTCTGGAGGCAGAAAGAAAAAAAATGAAGGAGCCTGAGGAATAATGTGAGGGAGGCAAGAGAGAAGAGAGTGCTGAGGATAATATTTTAAGATGGGCAAATCTTATTATTGATTGATTGATTGATTTTTGTGAGACGGAGTCTCACTCTGTCACCCAGGCTGGAGTGCACTGGTGTGATCTTGGCTCACTGCAACCTCCACCTCCCAGGTTCAAGTGATTCTCCTGCCTCAGCCTCCTGAGTAGCTGGGACTACAGGCGCACACCACCATGCCTGGCTAGCTTTTTTTATTTTTAGTAGAGATGGAGTTTCACCATATTGGCCAGGCTGGTCTTGAACTCCTGACCTCATCGTGATCCATCCACCTCAGCCTCCCAAAGTGCTGGGATTATTAAATTAAATGAGAAGCGCAATTCTGGGGAATGTTGTAAACTTCCTCATTGGACTCTTCTTTTATGTGAGGTTTAACCTTTACATTGAATCATTTCGGCTTCTGTGCTGTCGGATACATGTCATTTCTATCTGGAAAGTCTAAATTTGGATCAGTCGATTGAAAAACAAACAAAAAAAACACAACATTGTAATAAGGTAAGGACTCAGGACAAAATTACCTTTCCTTTTCTGGTAATGATCTGGTTCTGATCCACTCTAAGGTGCTTATGAAGAGTTTTCCTAATTCTTATGAGACACAGGTCTGAAACATCGATGGAGACTGACTAGTTCAAGTTGCAAGTAGAGATTTATTGCCAACCCAGCCCTTCAATGTAGTTTAAGACTCTAAAATCTACTTCATCATTCTCTGAGATAAGACAAAAACTTCGTCTCTCTTATTTACTTTTTCCCTTCTCTGAAAAGTCCAATCTTGATTCTATATGGAGACTTTAAAATGTTTTGAAGGAGGGAATCTGAGTAACAGAAAAATAACTGTAAATACACTTGGCAGGATTTGAATAATTTTTCAACTTTCTGCAGCATATGCAGACAATAGCCAAATAAAATTATAAATCATGGTGTGCCACTTGAGAGTTTTGTTGAAAGAAAAATGTCATCTCAAATCTCAGCCAAAAGGTGGGCTATACATAAATACCCATATACTCTCAAGTTACAATTTCCAAAGTTGTTTCACTATACAAAGGGGAATATTTTTAAAGCATCTCGTTAGCAGTTCCAGCTTGTGAGAGCTTATTGAGAACCCCAAATCAACTTGATTATATTAGTATTTGTCATTTACTATTGAGGCCGAGCTGGAACCACATAGACATTCTGCTACTCTTAAATAGTAAGATGAAAATAATCCACATTTTTCTTCTTCTGCTAAAACAAATATTTGTGAGTTTCCGAATCAGGCCACTTGCCCTAGCACATAAAGCCATCATACTAGAATAGCAGTTCCCAAAGATCCAAATGAGCAACTAATCCAACCTCCTGATCATGTCTGTGTAAAAGTAGAGTCCTAGAGTGGTTAACTTGTCCACACTGTCCAGCACAGACAATCCACTCAAGATGGATAGTCACACAGCACCTAAGACATGATACTCACAGATTACTGTCATTGGACAGTATTGGGAACCATAATCATCTTGCCCTGTAGTATCTGGCCTGGATTTCTAGCATGAATATAATACTGATTTGTGGGCCCCTTGGTTCTTGGAAGTCCCCTATGTTACTTTAATTTTCTTCGAAAGAAAAACATTATCTGAAAGAAGTTGTGCGTGCTCTGTTTCCCTTCCCCTTCCACCTCCAAGAGAAAGAATTATTTTTCGCCCTATGACTATTGAGTTAAATTGTCTGAAAGACATCCTGAGAATAATAGGCTTTTAAGCTCCAGCAGCTAATTTGATATCAGGACAACAAACAGAGGAAAAGAAGTATAGAAGAAAGACTTACGCCTCCTATTTGTCTGAGATTCCTTCTGCATTAACCACCTGCTCTTTGGCTCATTTATAATTCTTCCTGGCAGATTGCTACTTGGCATTGTTAATAGTGACCTATCAGAATTGCCATGTAGCTTCAGGCCACAGATTAGAGCAGGTGAAGACCAGAGCAAGAAATAAAATTGTGACCTCCATACCACCTTCTCACCTCTATACCACTATACAAACACTCTATACAAACATTGATGCTCCTCAAGATGAATGAATGGAGCAAATTTGGTGCCTGCATACATTCACAAATGCCTCAAGGACAGTTTTCCTTGGCTTGACCAGCCCTTTTTGAAAATAGATGCTTTCCCTTCAGATTTTGTACCCATATCCACATGGGAACATGGCTGGGCAGATCTTGGGCCATTCTTACTGTTAGAGGACATAGTGAATATTCAAACAAAGAACTTCAAAGATAATGCTAGAATTTGTTCTAACATCTCTATTGTATCCATACAGTAAGTAATGTGTGCAAATATCAAAACAGCCAACCAAACTGAAAAAAATTGTTTTAATTATTGGTTATCATGTGACCCTGATGAAATGTTGCTTAACAGCTATTATTTTTAATCTACACAAAGTAATGTTGATTATGGACATCATTATATGGTGTTGAGATGACCATCAGATAACATTGTCATTGCAAAGATGCCCTGTATTGACAATCAACTCCAGAAAAAATACAATGGGGTAGCTATAAACAGGATGAGAAAAATCTGCCCAGCCCAAGAAAGACTAGTGCTTTCAGAATAGAAACCCAATATACGGGAGGACGACGTGGGTGGATCACGAGGTCAGGAGATCAAGACCATCCTGGCTAACACGGTGAAACCCCGTCTCTATTAAAAATACAAAAAAATTAGCCAGGCGTGGTGGTGGGCACCTGTGTTCCTAGCTACTCAGGAGGCTGAGGCAGGAGAATGGCGTGAACCTGGGAGGCGGAGGTTGCAGTGAGCCGAGATTGTGCCACTGCACTCCAGGCTGGATGACAGAGCAAGACTCCGTCTCAAAAAAAAAAAAAAAAAAGAAACCCTATATACATCCCACGATTCCCTAAAACAAAACCAAAAAAGTATGATGCCAATATCCAGAAATCTTTGTACATTGTATGATGATATATCAATCAAAAAGAAATTGAAAATAAAGCAAAACTGAAATATGGATAATGTAGTAGAGAAACTGATTACATATTAAAAATTATTTTAGTTATTTAACTAGCATGCATATTCCAGTCATTGCTGCAAGCACTTGACAATCACTAACCTCTCAGTCCTCATGACATTCTTATGAGGGATGTACTACCTTGAATGCTGAGTTCTACTTTCTGGGTTCCCCTCCTCTCTTAGATCTCAGCAAAGTAATTGCTCCCTTTCTTGATAGTTATTTCATGCATTTAAAGCATTGTCGTCCTAATGTCTTTATATTAAATAACTTGCAACACAAAGAACACATATCACTTATAATGAAAAATAAAGTATTTGTCTCATTTAACTAGCCAACTAACCAAAACTGTTTACTTCACCAAGCTATAAATTCAACATTCTTATTTCTCTGAAAAAAATTAAATGTATAAAATAGAACGTTTCAACGAGCCCTCATGTATTCATTACGCAGATTTTAGCTATTAAGATTTTCTTATACTTTACATCTCTTTCTCTGCCTTCCCTCCTCTCTCTTTACCTGTCTTCCTCCTGTCTCTTTTTCTTTCTCTTCCTCTTTCTCAACTATCTTTAAAATAAATGCCAGATATCAGGTTATTTTACCTCTAGAATTTCAATATCTATCTCTAAAATAACATGGAAGTTTTCTTCAATTATTATGGCCTATGTTGTCATCAATACAAGTAAGAAAAAGACTAACGGTATTTTGTTACTATCTAATACTAAACTTTTTCTAATTGTCTCAGTTTGTTTGAGTCAGAAGCCAAACAAAGCCCACATACTGTATTTGGTTGTTACATCCTTTAAATCTCATTTAATGTAGAGTAGCTTCCTCTTTCTTCTTTTTTAAAAATAATTTTATTTTTCATCCCATTGATTTTTTTGAAGAACCCGAGTCAATTGTCTCACAGAATATGACACATTCAGTTTTTCAGTTGGCTTCTTTAAGTTGTCATTTAACTTGATCCTTCACCTGCCATATTTCCTATAGTGGAAGTTAGCCACAAAGACTTGATTAGATTTGGATTCTATTATTTTTACAGAGATATGTCCTGTGGTGATGCTGTGTACTTTAGGTTGAATTACAGCAAGAAGATACACTCTTACTGATGCTGAGATTGATGAATAAGTGGGTTCAGGTGATGACAATCTGATGTGTCCTTGGTATAATTTCCCATCAGCCTTTCATCTTGTGGCTTCATCCATTAATGATTGTCTTAGATTATAATCTATTATTTCATTGGGGTTGGAAAATTGTGATTCTCTAATCATTTCACTTTTCCTATATTTATTGCCTGGAACTTTGTAAAGCAGAAATTTATCTTATTAGCTAGGTTTATTTGGTTGCCCAAAATATAGTTCATGCTGGAGAAACTTAATATACACTTAATTTTTTCATATTAATCACATATTTTTAGAGTAATTAGTGTTGTTCTACTTATTACCGTCATGTCCAATAATTTCTCTCTTTTTATAGTTTTATTATAAACACATGGGCTTTTACATATTCTGTTTCCAATAATTGTATTCATTATCTTTTTATGCCCAAATAGTCTCATCTTTGGCCAGAAAAGCCTCTGTGTACTTTCACACAACTCTATTGGTCTTTGGAATCTTCCTTGTGTATTTTGTATATTTTTTGTCTGAAACCTGGAATCAGCCGCCCCTCTAAGTAATTCTGGTTTTTACAGACTGGAATAGTATTTGGAGACCACAAACTAGGTGCACTCATTTCTGTTGTGTTGTTTCTTTTATGCTTTTTCATGGAAAATAACTAAAAATATACATTTTTTAAATAAAAATAAAATTTTATGCTTATATTTCTATTTTATATTTAATAATGCAGAATTTTACATAATTTTTTGGCTTTATACTGAATTTCTTTTCTCATATCTAAAAATCTTAATTCCTCACAACAGTAAGATAATTACTTGCATTATGTAAATTATAAATTAAAACACTGTAAAATAATTACAATATAGTAATACCAATATCACTATTGAGTAAAGTTTAAGATTTCCTTATAGTTCTGTATTCCCTTACATAATATTCTTTTAAAGAATGTTTTTCTTTAAAATATTTTACAAGTAGACAAAATATTAGGTCCCAAAGTCACCTGAAATAATTTTTTTCTTTTTGTGGTTATGGCACAAACAACTAGATTCATTTGTTTTCATTAATTGATTGTTTTTAGAGATGGCCTTATTTTGTTTTTTATTTGGTTTTCTTCTATGAATATATTTACCTTGTTCCAAGTTCAAAACTTTAAAACCAGATATATTCAAAGAGGTTTAATTTTCATCACTGCCCACTTTGCTATGCTTCCTCTGTCCACATATAGGTAAACACTTTTTGTTAGTTTCGTTAGTTTGTTAGGTTTTCCTTTTGTTGTTTCTTTTTTGGCGAACAAAAACATGCAAGTACAGACACTTATTACCACCTCCTTCCTGCCGTTCTTACACGAAAAGTAGAATACTGTATATACCTTTCTGACTCTTTCTTTTGTTCTTTCAATAATACATCCCAAAGATCACTTTGTATGAGTAAATTAAGATATTTTTCACTCCTTTTTATAGCTATATAATATCGTGTTATGTTTTATCCACCTTTTTTTAGTTGTCTTCAATGGAAAGGCATTACTTAGTTCCCCATTACCAATGTCATCTTCTTAGTCTGTAGATAAAAAGTTTGTTTGACAAACATAGCCTCATGCCCCATATTTGGTGTTAGGAGGCAGTTGCTTAGTATAGCTTCATTGGGTGCAACAGGATCTTTTCTTACCCGCTGATCCTCTGGCATTCTACTCTAGTGGAGTATAAAAAAGACCACAGTGCTATTTGTGGATGTTCCCAAGATTTTCCCTCTCTCTTACCCTTCCCGTGTAAGCATGTTGAAATGTGTCACCACGTTGAAACCTGCCACCAGCATTTATTTCCTCTACTGTTGTTTCCTGAGGACTGCAGCATCTGGTGGATCCTCTGATTCATTTGTTAAAGAAATGTTTATGGAGTATCAACCCTTTGGCAGACCCTGAGCATTCACAGAAACTAGGTATGGTTCTTGCCCTCATAGGGTTATAATGGAAAGACAAACAATATAAACAAGTACAATAATTTAATTAAGGAATGATAAATTGTCATAAACCAGATAAAGGAAAAACACTAGGATGCAGTTTGAGAGAATAATGGTAGTTGTGAAGAACTTCTACAAGGAGCTACCACTTAATACTCAAATCATGAGGAAGAGGTTGCCAGGTGAAGAAGGAAAACATTCCAAACACAAGGACTGAGATATGCAAACCTCTAAGGCAAGAAATAATAAATAAATAAATAAATAAGAGCTTTATGTGTTCGATGAACTGATAGGCTGGTGTGGCTGAGGCAATATGAAGAGACAATGACCAAATCACATAGGACTTTGGAGTTAGGATACGGCAAGGAATTTGGATTTTACATAAAGGGAAATTTGATGCTACTGAAATAAGCAGGTAATATTAATGCAGTTTAAGTTTTAATAAGTTCACACTGGGTGCTTTATGGAGACTGGATTAGAGCAGGCAGGAAACTCAGCATAGGAGGCTATGGTAGTGATGAAGGTGAGAGATGATGGTGGTTTAGGCCAGAGTGTTGGCAATGGTGATGAGGAAAAGTTACATATTTAAGATACATTCTTGAAGATAAACTCAACAAGACTTGGTGGTTGATTAGACGTAAATGGAAAAGATGAAATGGTGGTAAAGAAAGGAAGGAGAGAAGAATGAATTCCAGCATTTCTCTTGATCAGCTCAGTGTTGACTTACTGACATAGGGAAGATAGAGGAGAAGAAAGTTATTAATGTGACTAAAGAAAGCTGGTGTGGTGTGTGGAGCATGGGGAGGGAGCAAAAAAAATAATCTGACTACCTTCACCACAATCAGAACATTCCCATTTGCCTTGCCAGTTCAGATTTTGAGGTTGCTTTGTTCATGAGCTAAAGCATGTGTTCTCAAAGTTCCAATGGTGGACACCTTTGTTGATTGTTTCTTTCTTTCCTTTTCTTTTCTTTTTTTTTTTTTTTTTTTGAGACCGAGTTTCACTCTTGTTGCCCAGGCTGGCGCAATCTCGGCTCAACACAACCTCCACCTCCGAGGTTCAAGTGATTCTCTTGCCTCTGCCTTCCTGAGTAGCTGGGATTATAGGCAAGTGCCACCATGCCCAGCTAATATTGTATTTTTAATGGAGATGGATTTTCCCCATGTTGGTCAGGCTGGTCTTGAACTCCCAACTTCAGATGATCTGTCTGCTCGGTCTCCCAAAGTGCTGAGATTACAGGCACCTTCATTGATTCTATTGTCAGTGCACATGCCTCTAAGATGCTAGCAAAAGGTTGTCAGTCATCTGTGATTTCGATGGTAATATTCATTTTCATTTTTTACTGTGGCCTCATAGGTATGCTAATGGAGAATTAGAAGCAGTTGCATGAGGGGATACTAGCTAGGCATCATTTTCAATTAGAAATATGTTATTTATTTTTAAAAAATTATATTGCTAAAAGTAACTTTATTCATGTGTAGGAGTATAGCTGAGAGTGTGGTTGTCTTTGATTTCTTCTTTATAGCCTGCACATAGACTGTCCTTCAGACTCACAGCGCAGAGGGAATAATACTGGACTTGAACTTGTATGACATGATTTTACAGTTTTATTTCATGTAGTATATCTCAAAGTGGTATTGAGAAGATCAAGTCAGACACCACATGTCACCTCTGGCACATCAATACATTTCTTCTTCTCTTTCTTATCTTTTCCTTATTTTTATCAAGCAAGTATATTATGTTCTGAAAGAAATCAAGAAAAATCTCAAGAAATTGATATCATACATGAAGCTCTGTTTTGAACCCTACAGAAAACAGTTTAATATTTTCTTTTATTTTCTTATTTTAGTTTGAAAAACATTTGTTTATTAATAGTACAGGCATCAGAGCATGGAAGTTAAGATCCAGCATGCTGAGCTGGCTGCCTTTTAACTTCACTTGCTACTCTCCAATAGTCAGAAACAGTTACTTAGCATCTCTGTGACCCAGATTCTTCACCTGTAAAATGAGAATAATTACAGTTCCTATTTTATAGGATTGCTATGATGATAAAAGGACTTAAAGGAGTTAGTATATGTAAGATACTTAGAAGAACACTTAACATATAGCAATGCAGTACAAATTTTAGCTATTATAATTATCGTGTGCTAGACAGTCATTTAAAATAGAATGTTGTTTATTCTCCAATCATAATATAAAAATAAAACTATATTGTCATTAAAATGTTCTTCAACACAAATTACTAAAAGATAATAAAGCAATAATTATGGAATACTTCAATGAACCGTTAAGAGTCAACAATTTTATACCCAGCCCAGCTAAAATTCAGGCACAAGTGCCCAAAAAACACATTATCTGATATGCAAGTATATAAAGTATTTTTGTCTGTATCAAAAATTGAAATAAAAATAAATATAAGAATAGAAAAAGTATAGTATAAACAATAGTTAAAAATCCGTATACTATATATAAGAATCAATTCAAAATGGATTAAAAACTTAAGTATAAAACCTAAAACTATTAAAACAAGGGAATATAACCTAGGAGATATCATTCTGAACCTAGGACCTGGCAAAAATTTCATGACGAAGATGCCAGAAACAATTGCAACAAAAACAAAAATTGACAAATGAGACCTAATTAAACTAAAGAGCTTTGGCACAGCAAAAGAAACTATCACCAGAGTAAACAGACAACCTACAGAATGGGAGAAAATATCTGCAAAGTATGCATCCAACAAAGATTGATTCTAATATTCAGAATCTATAAAGAATTTAAACAAACCATCATGCAGAAAAGAACCCCATTAAAAAGTGGGCAAAGGACATGAACAGACACTTTTCAAAAGAAGACATATGTGGCCAACAAGCATATGAAAAAATGCTGCATCACTAATCATTAGAGCAATGTAAATCAAAACCACAATAAGATACCATCTCATACCTCTCTGAATGATCATTATTAAAAGGTCAAAAATGACAGGTGCTGGTAAGGTTGCAGAGAAAAGGGAACACTTACACACTGCTGGTAGAAATATACATTAGTTCAGCCATTACAGAAATCAGTTTGGCCATTTCTCAAAGAACTCTAAGCAGAATTACCATTCTACCCAACAATCCTATTATTAGGTATATACCCAAAGGTATACAAATCATTCTGCCATAAAGATATATGCACATGTATGTTAATCACAGCGCTATTCACAACAGCAAAAACATAGAGTCAACCTAAATGCCTGTCAATGGTAGACTGGATAAAGAAAATGTGGTACATATACACCATGGAATACTAAACAGCCATAAAAAAGAATGAAATCATGTCTTTTGCAGCAACATGGATGTAGCTAGAGGCCATTATCCTAAGTGAAGTAACACAGGAACAGAAAACCAAACACCACATGTTCTCACTTATAAGTGGGAGCTAAATGATGAGAACACACGGACACAAAGAAAGGAACAACAGACACCAGGGCCTACTTGAAACTGGAGGGAGGAAGGAGGATGAGCATCAAGAAACTAACTTATCAAGTACGGTGCTTATTACCTGGGTGGCAAAATAGTTTATATACCAAACCCCCATGACATACAATTTACCTATATTACAACAAACCTGCACATTTACCCCTGAACTTAAAGTAAAAAATGCATGAATAAATGCAATGAATAAAATATACACTAAATCTAAGTAATTGTTGTTAAAAGATCACAAAACAATGTATATGTCAAAAAATAGTTCTTGAAAGACAAGTATTAAATATAAATAAAAGAGATATAGAAAAAACAAACTGAGAAGTGAAAAGGAGAATAATGAGATAGGGGAGAAATCAAAGAGAATAGGAAATGCATCTATCCTGGTTTCTATTGTATTCCCAATGCTAGGTCAATGCCCAGCAAGGAGTAGGTCCTCAACAAATGTTTATTGAATGAGTGAACATTCACTCAAAATATTGCAGAAGGATAAATTAACATGAAATTTTAGTTTTTATGATTAAAACCAGATACACACATTAGTATTACACATCTGTAATTAACTACCAACAGAGTAAAAATTGAATGTTTATATTCCAATTTGAGATGATAAATAAAATATAATTTATAGGAGAAAAAAACAGCAATGAAATATGAGAAACACAAAACAAAAAACAAGAGATCAAACTTAATAATATTTTGTTCGTATGTTATTAAAATGAGCTCTTGATTAGTGAAAACAACTTGTGCTTATGTTTAAAACAAAATTCAGCTACATACTGCTTATGAAATGATCAGTTAAAATAACTCAGAAATGTTGAGAATAAGTTTTGTAACTGTTATCTATCTGTTATCTATCAGGGAATAGATATCTATCTATCTGTTATCTATCAGGGAATCCCTATTATCTACCAGGAAAACAAAAAATAAAGTAGGGATAAAGAATGTGAATATTTGACTAATTAATTAATGTAGGAACTCTTTGTACCTTAAAAAGAAAGATCAGAAACTCTTTTCAAGGATCAGTGGAATGTAGGATTATTATATTTGTATATGAAACTAAAAAACAATCCCTACGCAAATACCCCAAAGTAAAAATTGTAAAGGCCATCTTTGATGGCTTCGATTTAACAAAATAAGAAATTATTGTCTTATTATTTCACATTTTTAGAATTGTCACTAAATAAGAATTTTAAATGCTTTTATAATAGTTGAGTCATAGGAAAATATATGTAATTATAAAATCTTTACAATATAAAGAAAATGAGGATACTGCTTATTAGATCGATAACACAATTGAATTAGAACAAATTCAAAAACCTAACTTTGTTATTAAAATATTAATTCATCAAAACAAATTATGCATTAAACTGAAGAAAAAATAAATGGAACAATAAAAATATACCTAAAGTTGGCCAGGCCTGGTGGCTCGAGCCTATAATCCCAACACTTTGGGAGGCTGAGGCAAGCAGATCATCTGAGGTCACGAGTTCAAGACTAGCCTGGCCAATATGATGAAAACCCATCTCTACTAAAGAAAAAAAAAAAAATACAAAAATTATCTGAGTGTGGTGGTGTACACCTGTAATCCCAGCTACCCAGAAGGCTGAGGTAGGAGAATCGCTTTAACCCTGGAAGCAGAGGTTGCAGTGAGCTGAGATTGCACCACTGCACTCCATTCTGAGCAACAGAGTAAGACTCCATCTCAACAAAACAAAACAAAACAAAACAAAACATCTAAAGTTAACAGGCAAAGTAAATATTACATTAAAATACCAAAATGTATTAATTAGAAAATACAGAATTGATTAACACAATAGCTGATTGTTACAAAATTTCAATTAACAAAATTATAAATATTAAAAGTAATAAAGGAGTATGCAGAGAAAAATTTTAAACAAAATATGATAATCTCAAGATATTCACTGATATATCTTGGAAAGTAAGTACCAGAATTTACTTATGATATTGTAGAAAACCTGAATATCTAATAACCATGGAAGAAATGAAAATGCTATTTTAAAATATGTATAAGAAAAGACATTGTGGCTGAACAGTTTTATTAAGAATTTTTTTCAAACTTTCAAGTAACATGTAATTACTATGCTATATAAAATTAGAAACCAAAGGAAAATCTAGGAAGCTTTTCATTTCATGAAGCTTGCATAGCCCTGATTCAAATTTGAGAGAAATACAAACTACAGGTGAATTTCGTTTTATAAGCAGAGATGTAAAAACTTAAATAACATACCATAAAATAAAAATTAAAAGCAACATATAAAGAACTACGCGTTAAAATCAAACAGCAATACCACAATGGAAGAACAGACCATAACTCATCGCATCAACTATGGATAATAAGACAACCTATGTTGCTTAGGTTGAACTTTCTAATCAATACAATAAGACTTTTGGAGAGGAAGAGGCAATTTAGTATTATCTGCAGTTGAGAAAATTACATGGTTAACAACCTCGAAAGAATCAACTAAAAAAATTCTGAAGTGCTATTAAGAGATTTTAATAAGTTGAAAAGATACAAATCAATACAACAAAAAGCCATTGCTTCCTATATTCTAGTAATAACCAGTTAGAGGTGGAAAAAAAGGAAAGAAATAGCCAGGCATGGTGACTCATGCCGAGACTGCACCACTGCACTCCAGCCTGGGCAACAAGAGCGAAACTCTCTCTTAAAAAAAAAAAAAAAGAAAGAAGGAAATAATCTGTAATCCATTTGTATAGGAATAATCATAGTAAATAAAGTGAAAAAGATATGCCAGGCATGGTGGTCCATGCCTGTAATCCCAGCACTTTGGGAGGCCAAGGCGGGCGGCAGATCACCTGAGGTCAGGAGTTCGAGACCATCCTGGCCAACATGGTGAAACCTCATCTCTACTGAAAATACAAAAATTAGCCAGGCATGGTGGCATGGGCCTGTAATCCCAGCTACTCAGGAAGCTGAGGCAGGAGAATCACTTGAACCCAGGAAGCAGAGGTTGCAGTGAGCTGAGATCATACCACTGCACTCCAGCCTGAGCAACAGAGTAAGACTCCATCTCAAAAAAAATAAAAAACATAAAACATATAAAATGAAATTTCAAATATTTTCTGATATCTATATCTATTCATGTTCTTATGCATATTTATGTCAATATTTATTTATCTACACAGTGTTCCTAGATGGTAAGAACAAATTTGCAAAGGTATCAGTTCTTATATTAGTTTACAGATTTGATGCAATTGCTATTAAAGTATCTAAATAATCTCGTAAGTATACAATTGTAAAGTTTATCTGGAATGAGTCTGACCATCCAAGAACATGAAAATATATGAAGTGGAGAATTCTCTACTAAATATTAAAATTCATCATATAAATGTAATATTTAAGACAGTAAAATACAGATACTAGAATAGACATGTGAAACCAGGAAGGTAGTTCAGAAAGAGATTCTAATGGATTTACTTTTAACATATGGTAAAGATTCCTGAGCACCATTTACTGAGTCCTTTGTTCTCTCTTACAAACTAGTAGTGGTGTTCAGTACTAGTACTAGTACTCAGTAATGGTGTTCTCTACTAGTTTGTAGCAGAGAGCAAAGGACTCAGTAAATGGTGCTCAAGTAAAGGGTTAACTACTTGGAATAAAGTAAGACTATTATTTCTCATTATGCCATACACCAAAATTTTAATGAACTTAAGACAAATGATAAAGTTGAAACCAGTTTTCAAAAAACACAAAAATATATAGGTGAATGGGATACTTGGTTTTGTTTCCAAAAATATATTTAAAATTCTAAAGATTGAAATATGCAATCTAGGAAAATATATCCCACATATATGAATGGAAAAAATAATGTATAATAATATTTAACACATAAAATCTCAGTGAAACAATAGACAATTCACAGAATAAGTCAACATGGCCACAAAATGTGAAAATGTTAAACCTCAACAATTAAAAAGAAATTCAGGTTTTAAACACAGGCCACTTTCAATCTATTAAATTAACAGAACTAGCACAACAGTTCTAGGAATGTAAGAATATATATCAATATCCTTAAAACTTTTATATAAATTTTTTTATACTTATAGTAATCTCTTGTAAGGAAACAAAAATGTGAAAATATATAAACACCCTCAATGTTGACATTGATAACTATAGTGGCATAATTCAATAAGTTATACGTCTATGTGATTTAATCTCACTCATTCACATTGTACTATAAAACTTTGAGAAATTTTAATGACACAGAAATTAAAATGTTGAGTTTTTAAAAGCACAGTTAAAAATGTTGAAAATATGTTTAAGAGGTATTTTATATATATTCATATTCATACCATACACATTTAGGAAACTCCAAGGAAATTCCCTGAAATGTTAATAGTGGTCTTTGTTCGATTAATGGTGAGATATATTTTCTAACATTTCATATTTTCTAAAATGAATATAAACATATATTACAATGATAAATGAATAAGCATTGCTATAAAATGAGACAGAGAATATTACAATGTAGTTTAGAAACAATGTCATTCAAAATGTTTCTACTGAAAAAAAAGTAACCGTCCATTATTGATAGATTTCATTTATACAGAAACCTCATTTCCTATCAGTTTTTGATAAATTAGTGATCATTGTACTTTGCTCTAAAATGTAAATAGCTCCCTTCTTCCACTGACAAAGCACAGATTTGTTGGTCTTCATGAAACATAAAATGTATATACATTAAGAAGTATAAGCATATTCATTCAAAACTATACTTTTTAGCTCTTGACACTGAAAATTTATCATCTTTTAATATATGAAGCATATTATTTTAAAAATATATGTGCATATGTGTTTTAGGCACATATGTGGAATCCTATGTATTTTTCTTGTCCAAATAAAGTAAACTATTTAGAACCTTTCAGGGTAATTATGATCATATAGCTTAAACATCAGTTTCAGGGAATGAATAAATGTTTCCCCAGATTCTAGCAGGTTTTCCCGCCTTTCTCTTCCTTCCAAAATCCCAAAATGAAGTTCCAAGAGGATGTATTTCTCTTTCCTAGCTTCTAATTAGCCCAGTCATTGGTTTAGTTGGCAAAGGTGACTTTTGCATAACCAATAGCTCTTTTTCAAAAAAGACTGATGTGGGAGATTGTGAAAGATCTACAAAGGTCCCATCACCTTCAGTAGGGTCCATCCGAGCACCCAAACAGAAGCCTCCCAGCCATGATTACCCCACGTGTCACATAGGGAATGTATTTAACACATGCAATCATGGATTACTCCCTTCCCATCATCCTTTTTCTACTGGCACAAGTCAGAGGTGCTGTTCCAAGTGGAAAATGTGGGTTCACACAGCAATTTAGAGTGTGCATTGCTTTTTTGTTTGTGGGACACTGGAAGATAGGCCTGGCACAGTTCATCCTTCGCAAGTGCTTAATGCCATCCCTGGGGACAGGAATATCACGAGCCTATAAAAACACAGCTTTTAGCTGCTTGGTGTTGAAAATTTCAGGCAAAATTCCAAAAGCCCTCAAAGCTAATGCTGAGTCGACAAAGTGCCAAAACCTCTCTGGCATTAAATTTCCACTCTTTATTTTCCCCCTTCAGGTTAACAGCTTGTGAAAATAATAATGTGATAATGCCACCCTGTGATCCAAATATCTCGAAGCACGATCTTGTTAAGCTTTGGTGTCCCTTTGAGACTAATGTGAATTGAGCCGACTTACTCATTTTACAGATGAGAAAACCCCCCAGGAGATGAGTCAAATGTCTGAGTGATGGCCCTGCAGACTTACCATGTAGGTCCCAGGTCTAAATTAAATTCTCCAAACAAGGCCAAGTGTTGTAGGAAAGGACCTGAAAAGCTCAGCTAACATCAAAAAGGGCCAAAGAAAGATTCATAGAGGTTACTAGGCAGGCTAGGGTAATAAACTGGTGAAAGTGGTGAAAACACATATTCCAGGAGGGGCAACAAGGCATAGTCTAAGCATAGCAATAAAGCACAGGCTAAGCGTGTGGCCAACTGGGATCAACGAGAATCACCATGGTCATTAGTAGATCTAATGTGACATCAGGGGCAGCTTACAACATCAGGGACACTGGATTTTGGCTTTTTTTAGTTTATCTGAGACTCTCTCATAATTACAGAATACACTGCTTTGCATATTACAGTAAGGAACAGGACTCTATCCCCCATTATAGAAGTAATTCCCTTCCCTGAATTCTAGCAATCAGGCCTGAATGCATAATCTAAACCAGTCAATGGCATGGCCCAGTTCAGGACTTTGAATCTGGAAGAAGTGTCTCAGAAAAGTGAGGGGTATTTTTGAACTGCGTAGCCATTGCATCCAATGTACTGTGAGGCCAACAGCATTCCAATAATGTTGTCTCTTGTGTGTGCCTTTCTGTGGGTTCTTCTTTTTCTGAGCCTGATTCTCTAGCCTTCCTGTCAATTTAGTGAGCTATCTGTTGTGTTTCTAATAAATTATTTTTTGGCTTAAATTACCTAGGGTCAAGTTTGCAACCTGGAAGACTGAAATTAGCAATGGTCGAGGCTGCAGTAAAATTAACATCAAGCATATCTAGCAGGCTATACCAGGTTTATAGCAACAGGAACTGTGGGTTTGGAGAAAGAAGTCTTCCCATAGTAGAACAGAAGCCCAGGTATGGCAGAAAGTACTAAGTGCTCTAAAATCTATTTTATTTTCTTATTTCTATGTAACCTGTAGGATATTTCCCAGTCTCCCCTGCAGTTAGGTATGGCATGTGTATTAGTCCATTTTCATACTGCTATGAAGAAATATCTGAGACTGGGCAATTTATAAAGAAAAAGAGGTTTAATGAAATTAACAGTTTCCCCTGGCTGGGGAGGCCTCACAATCATAGCAGAAGGTGAAGGAGGAGCAAAGGCACATCTTACATGGTGGCAGGCAAGAGCATGTGTGCAGGGAAACTGCCCTGTATAAAACCATCAGATCTCATGAGACTTGTTCACTATCATGAGAACAGCACAGGAAAAACCTGCTCCCATGATTCAATTACCCCCCATTGGGTCCTTCTCATGACACGTGGGGATTATAGGAGCTGCACTTCAAGGTGAGATTTGGGTGGGGACACAGACCAACCATATCAGCATGTGACTGGGTTCAGTCAAAAGAATGTGAGTTGAGTGAGGTGCCTCTTTCAGAATGGGCCCACGAGAACCTCCCACATGTGCCCTTTTTCCTTTCTATTTTGCTAGAAGGGAGACAACTGGAGGGTGGTCTTGAAAGCCACGTGTTGAAGATGGCATAGCTCCCACCATCCTGGGTTCTCTGAATGACTATATGAAGAAGGCTCACCCCACTGTATCGCTTCGCCTTTCACTACTGATGCCTAGTCAGGAAATAAAAACTGCTGTTTGGAAGCTATTATACTTTGGGGGATCCCTTTGTTATCCTATGTTACAGCATAGCCTAGATTCACCATGTATGATCAATTAATCAAGCAAAGATTCAAGTTCAGAGCAGGGCCAGTAGCTATGCTGACTTGATGTTGACCGCTTGAATTGATGGTCTACAGCTTCAGGATTTCTCCCAATTTATAAAAGAACAGACGACAATTGGAACAGAATCTTTAAAGGTATATGATGCAGATATAGCTACACAGGTTGAAAGGATACAGGCAAAAGAGCAAAAAAGCTCATTAGAGATTTGACAGTCCTAAATAGAATCATAGAATTGATTAGGGATCAATAAATTCTAAATTTTTCATTTCTTTTTCATGCATTGTAGTATCTCTATGCTAGGGATAATGAAAAGATAAATTATAACTCCAGTTCTGCTTTTTTCTCCTTTAACCTAGTTTTCCCTTTTCAGATAGATCCAAGTGATGCATCTTACTCTCCCTCCTGGGATTTTTTCAACTCCTGAGGTTTAAAATAAAACCCACCTGGGGTTTTATTTCCCAGTTTTCCCCTTTCTTACTCCTTTTCAAGTGGGTGGTTTCTCAAGGAGCACAGGGAGGATTAATCATCTCAGTTCTTTTAATCACAAGGGTATGTACCCAATACATATTTGTTGAATGAAGAAATTATTGTTTTCTTTTTTTAATGAGACAGCACTGCACTGATGACTCTTATCCATGTCTAAGTTGGAAAAGACCTTAGAGATCACATAGACCTTCTGGTACATATGCACACACACCATTAGGGAGTCCCCTACTATAGCATCTTTTATGTGGGTCATCAAGTGTGACTCATATTTCTGGTGATGAGAAGCTCAATGCTTTATTCCTATACCACTGAAAAATAGCTCTGTCCTTTTTTTTGTTTTTTTTTTCTTTTGAGACGGAGTTTCACTCTTATTGTCCAGGCTAGAGTGCAATGGCAGGATCTCGGCTCATTGCAACCTCCACCTAGTGGGTTCAAGCGATTTGCCTGTCTCAGTCTGTAGCTGGGATTACAGGCACCTGCCACCACACTCAGCTAATTTTTGTATTTTTAGTGGAGATGGGGTTTCACCATGTTGTCCAGGCTGATCTCAAACTCCTGACCTCAAATGATCCACCTTCCTCAGTCTGTAGCTGGGATTACAGGCACCTGCCACCACACTCAGCTAATTTTTGTATTTTTAGTAGGGACAGGGTTTCATCACTTTGGCCAGGCTGGTCTCGAACTTCTGACCTCAGGTGATCCGCCCACCTCGGCCTCCCAAAGTGCTGGGATTACAGTCATGAGCCACTGCACCAGCCTGTAATTATTTTTAAAAAATTTCTCCATAAATCTTTCACTGATTGGTCAGTGTTGAGGTCCCTTACAAGTCACATATTCTGATAGAAATCCCTTGCCCAGGGATCAGTAAATTGGTTGCTATCTCCAAATTATCATTCCATTCACAAGTCTTTATCTTCTCCACCAAGACGACAGAAAAACTCTTCAGAAGTCCAGATACAATGCTTGTATTTATATTTCTAGGAATCTCAACGAAAATTAAACATAAGCAAATTTGTAAGAATTGCTCTAAGGCACCGAAGCTTTATATTCTTTCATACCTACTGTCACATCATTAGGCTGAGTCTGTCTTTGACTGCTTTTAAAAATGGATATTTACTATGTCATGGGTAGTCAATGTACAT
This sequence comes from Colobus angolensis palliatus, assembly GCF_000951035.1. Lineage (NCBI taxonomy): Eukaryota > Metazoa > Chordata > Mammalia > Primates > Cercopithecidae > Colobus > Colobus angolensis. Next base: position 12,921,553 of record NW_012118265.1, on the reverse strand, counting down.
GCTTTCTATACCAACATTGTATTCTACACAGTACATTTCCATCAGTTTCAAAGCACACAAAATGAAACCCAAGGTGGAGAAGCGGGGTTTTATTTCCTGCCATTGTTGTGCACAGGAGTCAGAGATCGAGCACTAAAACAGCATTCTAGAGAAGCATGCTACTTAGGTCAATCCAGAATGTTGGATTCAAAATGTGTATTGCATCAAGATGGGTCTTACTAATGGAGTCAGGGACTGTGTGATGTAGCGTGTCAACTCCAGAAGTGTAGATGAGATGGTGTCAAAAATCCAAGAAGACAGTCAGAATTACAGGACAAATTAGGCAAGATGGAAGTGGCCTGACTTCACCCTAGGGCTGGCTGCCGGGATGTGTACGTGTTCTTTACATGCTCCAACTTAAGTTTACTTATGGGGGAGAGTAAAATCCAGAGGGACTGGAATTTGAAAGATTAGTCAAAGTGAGAAAAGCATCATATCCAGACATTTCTATTTGGATAATATTCTCAGACTTTCAGCTCTGTGTGTGTCTTCCATGAAAAGTCCCTAAGCTCTTTTCAGTTCTCTGGAAAATGTAAGATTATTCCATCATTTCTTGTAATACTTAATGCAAATCTCAAATCAGTCAGGTCATATCTAGTTAGGTCCATCAAGTAATATAAAGTAGGAATGTGCCTTGCAAATACAATTGGGACAGAGAAAGGAACAACAGTAAAACATAGTAACTGAGGACAAAAATCACTTGATAGAAAGTTTTATGCTGAATCATGATTCTATAGTGATTCTCTGGGATTCTAGGGTACCTCTCTTGAGCCTCTAATGTCCACTGAGCCCCTTAGAGTGTTAGAAACATACTAAAACAAGCCTAGAACCCATTTGGAATCAATCAGCATCCTGCTCACTGAAATAACCCCAAGGACCCCTATGTCCCTCTAAGAAGCTACCATTTAGGATCTTCTTGCAACACATTCCAGTTTCAGGCTCTTCCCTACTGGAACTGCTCCTGTTGGGACTGTAGCTAGAGGAGCTGCTTCTACAGGAATATGTGATGTAGACTGATGCAACAGAGATGAGTCTGAATACCTTGGATGTAAGAACTATTTCCGAGATCAACTAATCTTTCTTAGTGCCAAAAAGGGTTAAAATCAGCAGTAAAAACCACACCTGCCAATTAACTGCCTCTATATTCAGCCACCTTGTAAAGCATCCTAACTAGGGTGGCTTTCATAAATAAATATGCCCCTACATTCTTTGTAGCCAAAGGTTATAAATCCCTTGCAAGGGTGGGTGGACCACAGTAAAGAGATCTGGGAGCATATTTTTACATTGGCAAGAAAAGCAAAATGTCACTCAACTAAATTTAAGATTGTTCACATACATCTGCTACCACCAGAATGTTATTTAAAAGGAAAGAAAGAAAGAAAAAGAAATGTGAATATCTAATAGTTTAGCTCTGAACATTTTTCTACTGTTCAGGTGACTGTTTCAATAATGATTGAAAGGCTATCAAAACAGAAGCAAACATGTGTTTGTAGTTTGTCATAGAGCAACAATTTCTGGTTAAATAAATACATAGGCAATGATATCTCAACTACAGAAAAGTGTGTGTGCTGATAACTGTAGTTATAAATATATCACTAAAATGTTTGCAAAAAAGCAGCAAATATAAGATTTTACATTCTGACAATATCATAAATGAATCACATCATTCAGAGAGACAGAGACAAAGATCAAACAAATTTCTGAATCAGGTACATCTCCTCTGGACACCATTTCAGAGCAAGCAGATGCATTTTATGACATGAATCTTGGATTCTTCTGGATTAGAATGTATAATTTAATAAACCAGAATGATTTGTTCAAAGTTCATCAGGGGCTGGAAATGGATACAGTTTACCATAAGGGAACAATTAAAGTTTAAAATCACAGAGGTACATGCAATAGTGTGTGAAAAGTCCTACTTACCTATTAACCAAAGCAGAATAATAAAATTTGGGGAAATGAAACTTAAAAAAATGGAAATCATAAATCTACCTTTCATTCTTTTCAAAAACTAAGGCCTTTTAAATATTGACATCAATTACAGAAATTATCAGTGGATCTATTGAGGAAAGATGACAAAAATGTATACCAAGGTCTCCTTTACATAAAATTGTTACATCCTCTAAAATTCTGAACTTCATACACTGTCAAAATGTAAGTACCATTTATCCCAAAATCAAATGCCAAATTACTGAAGAGTTAAGAAGCAACAGTAATTCACTTGAAAATTATCCATAACAGAAATAATCCATTATATTTGAATTAGAGGTAGAGCTGAGTAAATTGCATTTACCACTAGTTTTTAAAAATGAAGAAAACTACTAAGGGAAATACATTTTATAATACAATAATATAAATACATATGTTTATTAGGTTTTAAAATAAATGATTCTGCATAAATAAATGTTCCAAACCACATTTAAGTGGCCTGAGAAAAGAATCATGATTTGTTAAAGTTACTTTTTAATGACAATATGTTCTCTTAGAAAAAAATTGAATAGTTAATCAAAATATCTGTTGGGGTCATTCTGGGTAGTAACTCAAAGTATTATTTCTTTGTTGGTTGTGTCATATCATAATATCATAGAACTACACTTTTGATAGTCTTAAAGATGGAGTTAAAAGATGTTTTTGAAGAAACCGTATTTTTTTATTTCTTGTTTGAACATTTAAATTGAACATTTTGAAACTAATTATTTTCAATAATGCTAAAAGTACTATTTCAATGGCCCATATATAATTTTATAAATTTACTTATTATTTCTACTTATAATAAACTGCCACTCTATACATTTCATACCAATAAATTTGAAATTTTTAAGTCATCAAATACCTCCCATGTACTGACATTAGAATACCTAGACATTCGTTCTTTTGGTAACTGAAAGTATAATCTAAAGTGAAAAAGTTTAACACTGACCTTCCCAAACTGTACAAATCAGGAACTACTTTCCAAAGGAGGCTTGTGCATACAAAGGCCAACAGATTGTACATTTGGAACTATTTATATGTGTATATTAAAATGCTATTTCCAAAGCCATTGTTTTGTCCACTGCAATGCGATTAGTTTTGGTGTACTAAAAAAAAAGAACACCCAAACTTAGATTCTCAAAATTCAAAGCATCAAGTATCCACATACTAATTATGCAATGAGAAACTATTTTTTTCAAATGAATACTCTGATATATTTTAAACGCTTAATTCTGAATTTAAAAATGTAATGAAGGCCATCAGCTTTTATAGCTTAAATTTAACCTGACTCAGTTCGACTTTGAAGTTTTCTCTCTTCATATGTACAAATATGATACACCTAAAATAGATGGCAGACATTTGTAAAACTTACATTGTCGGAGTGCTTGCCCTGGTCACAGTCCCACGTTGCAGCACGCTGCGCGGACCTCTCCATGGTGCTGAAGAGTTACTCTCGCCCATTTGAGAGGGAAGAGTTGTTTATTCAAATTGGCTTTGAAAGAAATCCGTAAAGGGTCACCTGGGTTAGCTAGTAAAGTTATCTAAAAAAATTTCTGTAACACACACTAAATAGGTGATGCTTTTGCCTTTCAGTTATCAACCACCATGCTCAAGCAGCTCAAAGTAGATTTTGGAGCAGAAATCTTCAAGTACTGGCAAAAAAGAGCGAGAGCTTTTTGGGAGATGAAGTTTGCTGATTTTTGCCAGTGTTCTTCAAATTGATGAAACACACAGAGAAGATAAGGCTACTCGGAGAACAGAGGATTCCAGAAAAGTTCTTGATCTTAATGCAGAAAAGAAGATCCCATTAGTCCAAAGCAGCCAATTCACTTCATGCTATCATCTGATCTACTTTTTGATTAAATATAATTCAATAAAATAGAGTTAAGAATTCCACAAGGCACTGCACACACCATATAAACAGGTCTGCCTCGTTCTAGCCACAGCCTCGGTCTGCTGAAGATTATCACAGCAGAAATCAGGCTCTGTGGCTTTCACAGATTATCTCTTTCTGAGGCTGAAACACATAAAGAGCCACATGACACCCAATGATGTCATCTCTAAAGCAGGTCACAGTTGCTGCTGTATGTAGATAAAGTCCTTCTACTGAAGTATTTAGCATAGTGATTTTCTTGAAAATCTACTTGCATTAGATAGCATGGTCTTCTATGAAAATACTTAACCCTATCGATACAGTGCCATGAAGAGAAAATCAATTTGCTGCTCATATGTGAGATAAGTCTCCCTTTAAGCTAAGATCAGCTTCTAGTGCTGCTTTAAAAAATGAATAACTGCAATTAATTTGTGGTGGATATAGTGAAGAAGGGCTTTTCCCTGGAGAAGCTGCTGTGGGAACTAGAGGGTCTCTAAGGATACAGAATCTACTTCTAAAACACCTCTCAGAATATTTAGCATGTCCAAAAATTATTTTTTAATTCAATCCATGAAGATTGCAAAATAAAAATTAAGGCAACCATCTTCAACTTCTAACAACAGTTTATGTAATAAAATTAAAAAGCTACATAAACAGAAAAACATCTTACTATCTCTGAAATGATTGGGGTATATTTTCAAGTGTTGATTAAAGATAAACTTGCTTTAATTCACTATTTTTAGATGTTTTTCAGCTCTGAATAAAGTAAAAATAGAAAATTAGCTATATTGTTACTAATCTGTACACCTAACTGGTAATGGATAGTACGCATATTCTTTTAAAGAATGTTTAAATGAGCAATGTCCATGACCATTCTTTGCAACATATTTTTCTCTTTCTATTTAGTCACATGCCATAATTATGATTTTCAGTCATAATTGTCATTTCTGCCAGTTAATAAATTATCTAATCCCCTTTCGTGCCAACTAAATAATTCTTATAGCCCAAGTGAAGAATAACTTGAAACTAATCTAATCAGTGCTTATTAAATGTATTCTTCCCTTAAGGCCAAGTACATCAAACAAAAGCAGCTTTCCTTGAAGAGCATAGTATTCTGTCATATTTTTGAGAAAGAACCATAAATCTGAGGAGAAAACAATTTTCCACACAACCAGTGCCACTGAACAAATTCTATTAAAGCAATGGTGATTGTCCTGGCATCTCCTCTGGAAAATACTGCCTCACCAGCTTCTCACAACATATCTATATAATGCTAAAATACCCAAATAAAAATTGAGAAAAAAATGGATTACCTAAATGTTCTGATCCACTTAGGTTTCCTAAATAAATTAGATAATTTTGTTCAATTTCTACAGCTTAGTGTTTTCTACACTTTAATAATGATGAAGATTATCTGGGGCATTTTTAAAAATTAAAAGTCCCTGTAATCCCAGCACTTTGGGAGGCCAAGGCAGGTGGACCACGAGGTCAGGAGTTCAAGACCAGCCTGGTCAAGATGGTGAAACCCTGTCTCTACTAATAATACAAAAATTAGCCAGGCGTGATGGTGGGTGCCTATAATCCCAGCTTCTCAGGAGGCTGAGGCAGAAGAATCGCTTGAACCTGGGAGGCGGAGGTTGCAGTGAGCTGAGATCGTGCCACTGCACTCCAGCCTGGGTGACAGAGTGAGAGTCTGTCTCCAAAAAAAAAAAAAAAAAAAAAAAAACATTAAAAGTCCCAGGCTGCTTCTCAGATATTCTGACATGATAGATCTGTTGTGGTTCTGGAATCTGCATTTCTTAAAAAAAAAAGTTCCAAAAGTAATTATTATTTGGAAAACACTAATTAATATAATATATAAAATCACATAAAAATCAAACTGAATAAAAAGTATTTGTGATTCTTAAAATGATAAAAAAAAAAGCCCAATTTTTGCTCCCTGAAGTATCCAGTGTTGGGCACCCCCTTCTCATTTTCTCAGGTTTCTGTAAGAAAGCATTTTCCTAAAGACTCCCAGCCTCTGATTTCCATCCTTTTCTCCTCTCTACAAAGGTGGAAGGAGTTACACTGATTGGAGGATTAGGCAAAGGAACTGGGTTTCTACAGCTCAGGATCATCCTCCCTCCGTCTCTGTGTGGGATCTGGCTCCCTGCAAAGGATTCACTCTGGCTTGCCCTGTAGGTGAGACTGGTTAAGTTTCTCTTATTCCAAAGTTCAACAGTAAGAGGTCAAATGTTGCCACAGTCAGAGTTACACCCTCAAATCCAGCTTTGACAGGAAATAAAGTTGAGATTTTGATCTCCCTCTGCCTAAATCTCTTATTTCTGAAAATAAGTTTCTAAATCAAGAAGGGAAACTGAGTTATGTATTGACTTTCTAAAACTCCATCTTCTAGTACTATTATTTTGTTGACTAGATTTGTTTTTTACATAAACCCCATGAGCCAGTTAATGCAACAAGTTTTGTCTGTGAACTAACTTAATAAAATTTTCATTTGCATAATACAGCTGTATAGATACAGACCTACAAAAAGGACATGTTGTGTGTAAAACTTTCATTGGAAGTTTTATGAAATGCATTGTTCAACTCATTAATTGAATTATTGAGCCACTTAGAGGAAAATTCGAGTTATTGGAATTTTTCTTTAACACCTAGTAACTCTAGGATAATGTTTCCCAAAATGTGTTCCATGGATCCATTAAGTCCAGTAAGATGTGACTCATTTCAGGTTACATGCTCAAAGAAGCATAGAAAATGTGAAAACAATACAGCCTTCCTGCAGAATCAAAATGTGTATAAACTTTAAAAGTCTCAAAGAAGTCGTAAAGTAAATAAATTGACTCATTTTACCTCTCTTCCAATTAACATTTACCAATGTCCTATAAAAATAATATTTCAGGTGCCACATTCAGAGAAATTCTGCTCTAGAAGATATTTCAGTAATAAGATTTTTATTAATAATAGCACCTAAAACTTCTATATAATTAATCAATTAATAGTTATTATTGCCTGTAAGTTATCAACAGCTCTGGTACAAGAATTGTCAACCATGACTGAGGAATTTATAAATTCTGCAAGGGCAGAGGTTGTGTTTCTTTTGGTGATCATTGTATTCCCAGTACTTGGCAAAGGTCTGGCACACAGTAGACATTCAAATAGTTGTGGAATGAGTGAATGAATGTAGACCTAATCCAGGGATGTGAATAATTATCCCCCATCCACAAAGATGTCTTATTTACAAAAGACCCTTAGGTTAATGAGCTTTCCAGAAGAAATGAAACACAATGATATATCACACTCCAGTTTCACCACATCTAATTTCTCCTTGGACCCTAAACCATCTTTTATACCCATTCAATGAGTGGAATGTTGGTTTGTTGTTAATATTTTATATATTAGGTGCATATATTTATGGGGTACATGAGATGTTTTGATACAGGTATGTGATGTAAAATAATCACATTATTATCCATTAAGTAATCATGGAGAATGGGGTATCCATCCAAGCATTTATCCTTGTGTTACAAACAATTCAATTATACTTACAGTTATTTTAAAATGTACAATTAAGTTATTACTGACTATAGTCACCCTGTTGTGCTATCAAAGAGTATGTCTTATTCATTCATTCATTATTTTTTTTGTACCCATTACATTAACCATTCCCAGTTGCCCCACTCGAGGTTCCCACTCCCTTTCCCAGGCTCTAGGAACCATCCTTCTGTTCTCTCTTCCCATTAGTTCAATTGTTTTAGATTTTTAGATTCCACAAATATGTGAGAACATGCAATGCTTGTCTTTCTGTGCTTTGGAATGTTTATTTGTAATAATAAAACTAGATTTATTATGTAGGTGCATTCTGTGTCTAAATTAGAGATCTACCAATTTATCTCGCCTAAGCTGTAGAATAAAGACAGAGTTTATGTGAGAACAAATGCCAAGAGTGGACTTGAGGTAAACTACAAAGAAAACAAGTTATTTCTCAACTATCTTTATCAAAGGTGACATACTTGAAGTCTAGGTTTTTGCATCTATACTCATAGGTCATTAAGTGTGGAGACTGCTAAGGGAGATTTATTATGTTACTATGGATGAATGAATCAGTGATCAATTCACTGTCAATTTTGCATATCACTCTGAACTCATGCAATGTTTAATATTAGCACTCCTTCTGAAAAAATTTTAAATCCCCAAACCAAAACAACATGTTTATTTTTAAACCTATCAAGAAAAATTACCCTCAAATCATAATGTTAAAAAATAATTCGGGAAAAGGAATCTCTATTATCAGTCAATATTTAGAGACATAAAAGGGAGTTGATGTTTGTGGCATAAATATACTATTTTACATAAAAATATATTTATGCATACTGTCATATATGTTTATATATTATATAATTTATAAAACTTTGGAAAATGAAATACTCTCTCACGCTCTGGTTTGAAAAAAGAGAAATGTATCTACTTCTAATACTAAGAAGACTTCTCTTTTTATATATGGTTGATATATTCTTAGAACCAAAATTTGGAACAAATAGACAAAGAATTTGTGCTATTTAGGGGTCTGAAAGGAAGGATGAAAGATAATGTTTGGATACTAGAACATTAGAATTCATGGGACCTAAATTTATAACAGCTGAGCTTAATACTGTAACCTGTCCCTGACCTGGAAAATCTAGGTTATTAAATTGTTAAGTAGCACAAAGCTTATATTCTCTATAGTTTTGTGTTGTTGTTGTTGTTGTTGTTTTTGAGACAGAGTCTTGCTCTGTCACCCAGGCTGGAGTGCAGTGGCACGATCTCAGCTCACTGCAGCCTCTGCCTCCCAGGTTCCAGCAATTCTCCTGCCTCAGCCTCCTGGGTAGCTGGGATTACAGGCGCACACCATCACGCCCTGCTAATTTTTGTATTTTTAGTAGAGATGGGGTTTCACTACGTTGGTCAGGCTGGTCTCGACCTCCTGACCTCAGGTGATCTGCCCACCTCGGCCTCCCAAAGTGCTGGGATTACAGGCATGAGCCACCGCACCTGGCCTATATTCTCTAGTTTTAAATCTCTCAAAATTGTATTAGAAGGGGTCCCAGAAATCCTCTTTTAGGGCTGAGTTTTCCCCCAACCAAGTGTGACTTCGTAACAGGACATTCTCCCTAATTAGTCACCAGAGTTTTCTCGATGTATTTAAAGCTTGGAGGTTGTAAATCTGAAAAAGGCAGTAAAGCTTGAGGGTAATGAAGCAGTCTGAATGTTGGTGAATATGCTGTGTTCAACAGCAAGGGTAAGACTGACTTTTAGAAGTATATTTGGAAAGGTTTGGTGGGTCATCTGTTGAATATCCACACTCTTGCTAAAAGCCGGGACACTTAAGCAGTGCTGTTAACCTGTGCATCCCACAGCCTTCACTCTAGAACACTTGAGGTAACAGAGTCTTCAGATGGTCCAAATTGCTGGTTTTGACCCTGCTCAGGACTATAATTCCTCTTGACCAGGAGTGAGGCAAAGTCTGCTGGTAGAAGTTGGGCAGCTGCAGGAATGGCACGTAATTCTGCTTTCCCCAGTGTCCTAAGAATCTGCCTGTTCCTTATTCATCGGGTCTTGGAAGGAAGGAGAGTGGTCTGCGCTTGCTTTTACTCTGAATGTGGGGGTGGTCTCTCAGAGGAGGTCTACTCATTTAGATGCAAAAAGACCTAGTTCATTTTCAGAACTGGAAAATCAATCTTTAGTAAGAGCAGCACTAAAATAAATGCTTAATTTATTACCTTTGTAATGTACAGTTCCAATATATATATTCCTATTCATTCTGGGACATGAGTTGATTCTCATGGATTCACTTGGGGAATCACAAACAAGTACCGTGCCCCTCAATCAGTGTCAAGTTAAAAATTTCATCTCTGCTCTCCACAATTTTTCCACAGCATTTTGAATAAACTCACTGAATGTTTTCAAGAGCAGATTCAAAATCAACTAACATTTAGTGAGAGCCTTCAGAGTTCCAGGTTCTGTGCTGTAGTTTACACGCGTAGCGCCGTTTAACCTTCACAGCCATCCCAATCCATTTCTGAGGTGGATATTATTTCCAGTTGCAGATGAAGAATGTCCTCTCAAATGATATATCTTGGACACATAGAAATAGTGGTAGAGCTGCTATTTTAAGTCACATCCTCTTACCCAGGCAGCGCCTCATTCCATGAGCCACAGTGCCCCCTATAGGCCAGATCATAATAATATGGGAACCAATGGGAGAGAGCAGGCGTGACCACAAAGCAAGGCCCACGCAGGAGGAAACAATTCTAAGCCAAAAGAGATTGAGAATGTCTCTAAATAATCCCAAAGATTTTTCTGGACTTATTTGTAAGGGCATGCTAATAATTTCTGAAAAGGTTATCAATCTCGGAGTTTAGAAAATACCATACTCTAGTTTCTTTCCATGATAATCCTATTAGACAAGCTACAGATCTCTGGGAGCTGGAAACGAAAAGCAGTAAATATTTTATGATATGAAATTGATTAATAAAAAATACACAAGGCATTTCTTACTGTTGTCCTTTGTGCAATAACTAACATTTTTTAAGGAGAAAAGACTACTCTTTTTAAAAATCATTTTGATATCCACAAGCTCCATTCCCTAACAGTTGCTATTCAAAATTCCTATTTCTAAAACAAATTTTTCTGTTACCACATGATACATTGTGGTATAAGGGCACTTAATACGCAAATTGCTAACATAACTTAATATTATCTTCCCTCCTGTTGCTCTTTAATTTGGCATTGAACAGCTGAGGTTTGAGGTTTTAATCAAGGAGCATTGAATGAAGCAATTTATAAAATCAAATGAGGATTTTAAAAATATTGTTTCATTCACTGTTTATGACTACCAAATTGTAAAATAGTCTTAGAAATGCATGAACTGATTGCTACCCCTACAGCTTGACCATGTCTAAATGCAGCCTTCTTTTAAAAGTGGAAGAATAAAACATGGAGCTCCAGCCCAATGGGTGGCCCAAGAAAAGGTAGTTATCTCTTTAAGTCTCATTTTCATCATCTGTAAAATGGAGATAATAATAGTGCCTTTCTTTGTATGATCATTGAGAGGATTAAACAAGATAATAGCAGAGTGCCTGGCACATAACAAGTGCTCAGTTCTTATTAAGATAATGAATTTGAGCACTCATACTTAAACATTACTGTTGTTATATATTTTAAGGCAGAAATGTTCTAAGAACTATATTAAACACTATGCTTAGCCAGAACAATCAGAGCAGAAGCATGCAGAAGCATCATTCTCAGCTGCACACAGGAATTCAACCAGATTAGTGAGCTGATTTCCCATGTAGTACATGCCTGGGTAAGACAGTTGAGATAAGCAATAATTGCAGTTTATTATCGGCTTATTGCAACCTCTGCACTGTAGCCTCATGCAGTATATTACAGCTGGCAATGTCCAGAAGTTAGGTAAGGGCATGTTGGCCTCCATTAAGGTTGTGCTAGAGGTTGGTAGCAGGAAGGCAGGGACTTGGAACAATACAGGCAGCTGATCAGATTTGAGAAGACAGAAAATTGTCTAGGCAGCAACAGCAATAGATTAAACCCAGAGAAAGAGAACTGAGGTTCAATAACCTGGAAAAGATCAAGCAAGAGGCAGGGCCTAAAGAACTCCCCAGGGACACAGCTCACTGACAACATTTGACTTGGACTGAAGGCTTTTAACACAGAAGTTCCAAATGGACTCATGGATGTTAGAGGAAGCTCATTTCTTGATGACAGGCTTAGTCAGTGTAGGCCAGGGGTCATCCTATTCCCTCCATAAACTTGAGGTCAATTCACTGGAGGGTGAGAAAACCAAGTCTTCCTATCTGGGGCTCCCTGAGAGTGTGTATGAACCCAGTGGGTCTGGCAGGCTGGTCAAGGTAGAGCAGAATCACCTTCCTTCCACCAGGCAACTTGTCGGCGGGTAACTGCAACCCCCAAGAGACCTAAGGATGAATCTTCCCAAAAGGAGCCCTGGCAAACTGATGATCATGGCAGATAAAACAAGCTTAGCTCACTAAACTCCAAACAACTACACATAAAGTTTTCTTTTAAATTATGACTTGGATATTTTACCTAAGTGACAAACTAGAGACTTGGAAATACCCCAACATCTTATATTTTCATATTTTATTTTTTACATTTAGTGTCACATCACTGTCATTATCAATATTTAAGTCATTTGTTATAATCAATAACTTCTATTTGTATTCTGGGCAGGGCCTGCTTGCTTTCTGACAGCTAATTCTTTTTGAAAATCTGTTCTGATTCTAACTTTTTTTTTTTTTTTTTGAGAAGGAGTTTCCCTCTGTCACCCAGGCTGGAGTGCAGTGGTGTGATCTCGGCTCACTGCAACCTCTGCCTCCTGGGTTCAAGCCATTCATTCTCCTGCCTCAGTCTTCCAAGTAAGTGGGATTACAGGTGCGCACCAGCACACCCAGCTAATTTTTGTATTTTTAGTAGAGACAGGGTTTCACTATGTTAGACAGGCTGGTCTCAAACTCCTGACCTCAAGTGATCTTCCCACCTCGGCCTCCCAAAGTGCTAGGATTACAGGCATTGATTCTCACTTTTTATAGGCAGCCATGGGTGAGCCAGACTTCCATTCACTGAATATAGTCGTCCTTATCCCATGAGTACAGAGCTAAAGGATGATGATATGGTGGGGCTACAGGATGTACTCTCAAGTCTGTCTGATATACCTTATGGGAGACCAAATTGCTGGGAATATTTGAGGGAGGAAATATCTTCTACTAAAAACCAACAAGGAACCAGGAGGCTAAGCCAAATTAAATAAGGTAGAACTGTTAGTGAAGCTGTGCAGAGATATAAATGAACTTGATGACTCATGAACAGGGAAGAACATGCATTTATACACAAAACACTTATGCTAGAATCGAAGCGGTACAGCAGTACAAATATAAAACAAACATATATTCTCATAGAAGTCCAATAAAACCAAAAGGTTAAGCACCCTAAAGCAACACTAAAACTTTCAGATATCACTGGATTCAGCAGCAACTGAGAATTGTCTTGAATTAGGCTGTGAGAAGGTACAAAAATAGTAAATCCAAACATTTAACTCACAAAGTGACTTCTAATATTCAGTTTCCATCATTCAAATAAAATCCTAAAGTCATCTAATTTGCACTTACTATTGGCATTCACAGCAAAGACATCCTAAACACTCAATTCTCATTTTATTTTTTATTCACAAACCATGAGTTAGACACATACGAGAAGCCCTTGCGTTTTCCAGTGTGGTTCACGAGTGCCCTCTAGTGATAGTGAGGTCAGTTAGGATAAGCCATTCCCCCAAATAATTGTTTTAAAAAGTGAGGATTCACTAAATGTTCAATTTCTGCTGTCAATTAAAAATAGATCTTCTGCCACTTTTATTTGCATTGCTCTAAACTCAACTTATTATCTCTCTTTAAATCCATATCTAAGCAAAACCATTTACTAAAGAATATGCAATGCAACCATCTGAAAACATTTCAAATACAGTAACTTTTACCCGATCCCAAAAAGAATACATTGTTTTGAGTGTTGGGAAACCTTTTTACCACATAATAAACATGATAACCAATAGTAAAGGAAAATTTTTGGAAGCAATATACTTGTGTAATTACTTAATTTCTCTAACTCTTCAGCATTTCAATGACTGGTTACAAATGATCACAATGCTTAAATCCACAAAACCCTGGTTCATAAATCCCTCATCACTGATTTCTTCCCACTTTTGGAGTTTTTAGAAAATAAATACTTCCAGCAGTTTCCCTTATTCCTTAACTCTCTATCTCAGATTTCTTAAACTGGTGGCCTGTAGGTCAATTGTGGTCTGTAGGCAGGGTTGCTTTACCTTTTAAATTTTATTACTGGATGCTAACACTTAAAAAATACAGATTTCTGACATCTCCTAAAGAAAGAAAATCACATTTGGCCATGCTTGCCTGTATTGCCACAGGACGACACATTCTCAGGAGCCAAGTGCGCTGCCCTTTGGGTGAGGCCTATGTTCTCCATGTAGCCAGGGGCACAGGTCAGCCACCTCAGTCATGAGGATGACTTACCTGGTCCCTGGAGGCATTTGAGTTGCAACCCCTGAGTGTGTGACCACTTTCGATTCTTCCTGTAAAAGTTCTCTTCCTACTCCTTATAACCAATCTCATCTTCTATCATATTAGCACCACACAATAAAAGAAACACACAGCACATACCAAAAGAAATATGCTATTATAAAGAAAAGGAAAAAAGACACCTCCGTAATAGAGAAAGGAGAACACATAAATGCAATCTATTTTCTCCAGACTTGATAAAGTTCACTTTGTGCTTATGAATTGTGTCTTCATTTTGAGGTGACAAAACTCTCACCATGGGTTCCTGTGTAGCAAATAAGCAACGTAGATCCTCACTGTCACAAAGCACCTGCTCACATCCCAAGATTTCTCTCTTAGAACCAAAGTCTAGGCTTTCAGTTGAATGTCAAGTCAGGACATAGAAAAAGAAACACGACACTCACGGGTGTGCTGCTGTTGGAGAAGGTGTTCATGCTGACAGAGCTGCTCAGCTTCTCTGAGGAGAGGGAGGGTGGGGACGGGCTCCTCTTCTCCAGGGGCTCCTGCCGCTGCAGGTACTCTCGCCATGCTCGCTGAATGCTGAAACAAAACAAAACAAAACAAAACAGCACACACATGATTACTGCTGGATCATAGCCCACAGACTCAGAAATTCACAAGGAGTCTGAAGGAATTGGCTTTGGTGACAAGGGAAGTAGAACACACAGAATGTGATGTAGTTAACCAGGAGACCTGAACTTTAACTTCAATTCGGCCATTGAGACTGTCTCCCTGCCTTACTGGTTTGACTTTCACAGACTTGACTGCACTCAACTGGCCTAAAAGAGTCAACTTAATGATAAAATTCATTAGTCAAAACAAACTAATTTGCACAAGTAAATGTACTTTGATTTATGAGACACAAAACTCTTTCAATTTTTCATCTTATATTTTAATGAGAATAATAAATAAGCTGACTACTACTTCTGCATTCACTCAGTGTGTGATTTCTGAAGGGCCATTCTGTGCCAGGGTCAGCCATAGACTCTGAACAGGGACTCTGCCGTGCACAGCTCCAGAGCTGTCCTTTGCATGACCGCAAGGTGAAGGGTGTCAGTGATGTGCTGCGCAGTCTGCATGGCCAAATGCAGTGGCCCTGATGTGGGGCACAAGGCAGGCGAAAGCACCGCATCATGGGTTTTATATACTGTGGGAGGGAATAGAAAAAGGACAAAGATTATAAAGAAAGAAATGGACAAAGATTATTCATGTGTTATGTACTACCCAGAGAATTAATGTAATGTGATCAGGCAGCTATTTCAGGTTTCACCTAAAGGAAGTTATTTTCTGTGATTAGTATCAGAAGAAATAAATTATCTTCTGCTTAGGATAATAGAAACCTCTTCTTAGTATAAGCTAACTGACTCCCCCATGGACAGACTGTGTGTTAGCCCGTTTTCATGTTGCTATGAAGAAATACCTGAGACTGGGTAATTTATAAAGAAAAGAGGTTTAATTGACTCACAGTTCTGCATGGCTGGGGAGGCCTCAGGAAACTTACAATCACGGTAGAAGGCGCCTCTTCACAGAGTGGCAGGAGAGAGAATGAGTGCTGAGTAAAGGGGGAAGCCCTTTGTAAAACCACCAGACCTCCTGAGAACTCACTATCAACAGAACGGCATGGAGGAAATTGCCCCCATGATTCAATTATCTACATCTGGTCACACCCTTGACATGTGGGGATCATTACAATTCAAGGTGAGATTTGGGTTGGGGCACAGAGCCAAACCATTTCAGACTGGCTTCTGATCTTTGAGATTAACATCTAGGTTTTCAGAGGGGGTCACTGAACACAATCTAACCTCTTCTGGGAGTCAGCAGTACACACAGACCAGTTGTTAGGATTCAGCCTTTTAAAGTAGTTTAAGATAGGCGTATTAATTCCATCACTATCTTTTCTAAACTCCTGGAAGCATCTCATCTTCTGTAATTCTTCCACGCACAACCTAAGTCATTAAAGTTGTTTCTGAATAAACAAACTGATTTATTTTCATTTGACTGGAATAGTTCAAAGATCATCATCAATTCTCAATGGTCACAGGATATAAATAAGACAAAAATGCTACCACATTATCCAATTTGTATGTTTTCCCTAATTTATTAAAGGTCTGAGAATTATAATGCTCAAGGAAAAGTCCAGAAACTGTAGTGAAAACAATACTTTTGGATCAGTGGCCAATTCCCTGAAGCTAGGAAACTTCAGCTTTAGGGGTTCTTCCTGAAAGGCCAGGAGCCTATTCCAAGACCCTGATGAGGGGCTCTTCATGATTTGTATAGAATTGTAAAAATAAGGTATTTTTAGAGTTTTTTTTTTTTAAGGACTTTTCAGATTATACATACTTCAAGCCCCACTAAAGCAGAATCTGGCCCAAATTTGAATTATATTTGGTCACTGTTTTATTGTGAAATATTGCTCAAAGTGCATTTTTATTTCTGTTTTTCTTTGGCTTAAAGATTTTAAGCAGAATGGGAAAGGGAGTCCTGTAAGATTGCCTGCCTGAGTTTGCTGGTCTTGTTGCTTCTTGAGGACCCATTATATCAGGGAAGAGTGAACTTAAGGAAGCTATCAGTGATTTTCAGATCCTCTGAGTTGCTTGGGGTATCCCAGAGCCCAGCTAACAAGTTCTGCTGCTTGCAGGTGCCTCAAGTCTCTAAACCTGCCCATCAAAAGCTCAAAATGTGTAACATTTTAAAGGCAGTTTAAAAATTAGAAAATGTTGACAACCCATAGAACACCCACAACTTTCTAGGACTTTATGGTATTCTACACTGTCTTTTTTATTCCCCCCTTTAAATCGTCTTCATTACTCAGAAAATATAAAAACAAAATATAGTGACCATTTGAGATATTACATTTTAGCTTGTTGAACACCAGAGGGCAGTGTGACACCTGTAAAGAACCAAGCAACATTGGGCAAAGCTGAGATGAGAGGTTTGCAAAGGAATTTGCACTTAAAACATCCTCTTCTCCCTCCTGGTTTTATGGAATTTGGAAATAGGCATACCAGTTCTCCTTAAGTCAGGTATTAAGAAGGCAATATTATTTTCTTCCTAGTTAATGGATATCCTTTTTTTAATTTATAAGGTGATAATACTAAGTGCTTTTAAAATATGTATTTAAAACATCTATACATCCACTGACTTTCTTAATACAGGAGTTATTTTATTTTGTAATATTTACTTTATAGTCATCCACATATGTAAAAACAATGTATTACACGACCTTATTATTTTTAAAACATGCTATAATATGATATATATATTTCTCGTTACTACTTGTCCTTCGTAATTACAGTTTTAAGGACTAGATAAGCTGGACGAGTCTTTAAATTAGCATTTGGGGTTAAAAAATGACAGGGCCCTCATGTCACACCAAGCTATTACCCAAAATTGCTACACTGTTTACTAGTGATGGAGCTATGCTATGTTACTCTCTGTATCATAGAAAAGTGTTTACATGACATGTTATTTACTTCCCTTGGCCATTCCTACAACATGACCTTCAAAGATTAAATTGTTCCAATATTAAGCTGTCTTAATACCATCTCCAGATGCTATTTTACTGTAAGAGGGAACTAAAATAAAATGTAGAAGCACCTCATCTCTCAATCATAATGAATCACTTTCAGCCTTCTTCTCCTAGATGTATCATAATTCCTGCTCACAAGTCTCCTTTGTGGCTACAGAGTAAATTACACACTACCTTGACATTTTTATTTTGAAACTAGACAATGCTATTCATATAATTCTTTAAAGGCTTGTTAAAGTAAGAAAGCACATTTGTGTGTTCCTATATTTTGAATTATAAATAAAGTGTAAGAGTTCATATCTAAACAGATGACAAATACATTTTCAATAATTTTTTTTTTTGCCAGGTCAATTCCTATCTATCTTCTCTCATAGCAGGGGTGGCACAATCTGCCTGCCTCTGTCCTTTTTCTGTACATCCTTGTTTGTTTTACAGTGCAGTTGGCTCTCTCGTGCACTCACAGCCATTTGGGGGACTCACAGTCTGTGCAGTCCTGGTTGCCAAGGGATGTGTTTATCTAGAAGAGGAGAAGAGAGGAAAGGGCTCTCAGAGAGCTAGGGTGCTTAGAGAAGGCTTGAGGGAGTCCTAGCATTTTAATTAGTCCTAAAGCATGGATAAGATTGAGATTGATGGGGAGGAAGAAAATCTTTGGGCAAAGGCACAGAAGTGAAGACAACAGGCAGGAAGCAGGAGGATCCCAGAGAAGAGCAGTTAAGTCTGAGGCTACAAAGTGGGGAAGAGAATCTCAGAGGCCACCTGGGGTCAGGTTGGGGGCAGACTGGGCAGTTGGGTGCAGACTGGGAAGTGTGGGCAACTCTGCTTTGGTGAAGTTGATAATTGACAGATGTTTCAACTTTTCAAGAACAGCCAGAAATGTTGATTTTTTTAATGAGAAAGTACTATTTCTTATGTGTTACCAAACAATTATAAAAAACTCAAAATACATTATGACTCAAGTAGGCTGAATTTAGGGATGGACGAAAGAGGACATGGTGAGAGAGGATACATTGAATCTGAGTCTCTTGGAAACAATAGCTGATGTACATAGAGCTCTTTTTTGTGTGCATTCTCCCATTCAATCCTTACCACAAGTGAGCTGTGAGGGAGGCACCATGATTATCACACGGGTAGATTTTGCGTGCCCAATATTAATTTCTCCTTTTCATTGGTTTTGCGGATCCACCAACTCTCTACTAGTGAGCTTTGGATGAAACAGATTCTACCCTATCACTGTAGACGGTGGCCCATTCCCCTGGGCTGACCAGCCAGAGGGCAGTGGTTAGTTCATTTTGGAGATGCACACATGGTTCAAGCCAGGTCTATTAAAGGCTGCTCTGGGGATTGTACTGAGACTACTGAGAAAAAGGCCCTCTTTTTCATCTAAAGTTTCAGCAAGCAGAGCTGAAACTACCTGCAAGCCTAGAGCTGGCAGTGGCCACTCTGTTGCAATGTTGGGAGAGCCCACATGAGAATGAATCATGGGAAGAGCAGAGTTTACAGAAGAGGAAAGACAGATGCATGATGACCTTGCCCAACCACCTGGGTTTCACTGTGCTTAAAGCACATTAGACCATGGGTGTTTCTGTTATGTGATTCAATATAATCTTATTTACATCTATAAATTAGTTTGAGTTGAGTTTCTGATACTGACAACCAAAGAGTCCTGGCCGGTCTCAGGGAACAAGATGGGAAGTGATCATCATTCCCAACACTCGGAGCAGATCCCTGGCCCCCATTACATGTGTCCCCTCCTTAAGGGTCAGCAAAAGGCAGAAATGGAGAAGCAGAGTGGGTTTGGCTTGTCATATACTGACTGTGAGTGGAGAAGGAGAACTCCTACTTGTTTCAGTCTGTTTGCTGATTTTTCTATGTGCAGCTAGCTAAAAGCTATCCTAACAGATATGTCATATTTTCATCATTTGTTATCTATCCCAACCCTGTATCCTGATACAGACTTGCTCAAATGTCAATATGGGGCCACTGCATGCAACAGGCAGGTTTCCCACAGAAACTGCCCTCTCTCTCCAGCCTGCTTCCCCTCCACTCCAGCATCCGCCCGGTTTGTAGCTCTCGACTTCACTGCCACACTGATGGATGATGCTTCCTATTCACCAGGGCCTATGCCCTCTTGGCTCTTTCCACAGGTCTCTTCTCAAATACCCATGACTCTGCAGACTGTCAAGAATGCTGATGTTCTCACACACGAGAATTGGGGCAATTTGGGTCCTGGATCTATAACACTCTTTTCTTTATAAGGACTGAGAAGGCACTTCAGAAATAATGCACTCAGGGTTACTGAGTCTAAGAAAGAGAATAGTGGTCCTGCAATGCTATTAAACACCCAAAAAGAAGAGCATCAGATTAGGCCAATCCAGTTGCCTCTTTTCAAACAAGTCCTCTTCCCCCACTAGAATGTACAATCCTTGAGGGCAGTGACCACTCCACAGTTCTGGGACATATGTTACAGGTGATTAACAAATGTAATTCTTCTAACATTGCATCCCAGAAATAGCTCAAAAAAGAAAAAGTTTTATCTCATGATAAAGCGTGCTTAGAGTCATAGAGGTTCTTGCCTAGTTTACCTCTCATGAGCTGTAGCTTTAGACAAAATACTAAACATGCTGGCCTCACTCTTGCTTATCCATAAAATAGGAGTAAGAATAACATCTTTGTAACCCCTGCAAGAAGTCAAAGATAATGTACGTAAGTTACTTAGCCCAAACTTGACAAATAGAACTCCTAGATAAACTATTATAATTACTTAAGGAAAGGACATATCAAACACTTTCAAATACTTTGAAGTCACCGTTGCAAGTCATCTAAGGATCCCTCCTGGCAATGTTTTATCAGCCAAAGTGGACATAAAAATATGTTTGAAAAAAGTATGTTTGCATGGAAAAAAAATACACTAGACTAAATGTCTAGTCTTGAATTTTCTCATTGAAAGCTGATTACAATTTAATAAGACATGTTAGCATTCTCATTTTACAGAGAAGTGCAGCTGAGGCCCAGAGAGGCCATTGGTGTTCCCAAGGTCACACAGCAGGTAAAAAGCAGAGCTGGGATTTGAACCTAAGTTACTCAAATTCCAAAGGCTGTGCTTTCAACCACTCTTCTCTCGTATCTTCTTTTAATTAAATTTTCGACTAAAGTAGATATGTATTACTCTCAAATGCAATTTAATAAGGGTTTACTAAACATCTTTAAAGTTCTTTTGGAAATGCTCTCTCTGTGTGTGTGTGTGTGTGTGTGTGTGTGTGTGTGTGTACCCCCTCTCTCCTTTATAGAACCTAAATGTTGTTTCATTGCAAAATCAAATATAATAATAAAAATTAAGAGAGTAATTGAGCATATTTATTGAGCTGACTTTCAAAAAAGCAATTTGTATTCAATACATCTCTATGTTGTTCCATCACAAAGTAAATACATTGTTAAAATGTAAGGAAGGGGATTGGGGGATTGCACATAGCTAATGAACAACTTTTACACAAGGGTTTGTATTGGGAAGATCTGTTTTAGATCTTGCTACAACATGTAAAGAGTGACTTACAAGATGGAGGGCAGCAGCTTGTTGGGGCTTGGGGAGCCCACCTCTTCCTGTGCTGTGAGTCCTTCTCACTAAGCCTGCATTCCTTTGCTGTGCACCTTCATCCCCCAAAGCTTGTTCCAGCCTTAAGGCTCTTGGGAACGCATTCATCTTTAGCCTTAGAGTTGCTCCGAGAGCCTTCCTTTTGGTGTTTTCACTACTACTTTTACTTTCACAAATTTTCTGGCTTGAGAGGCTTGCCTTTGTTTGATCTTCGGAGAACTTGCCTTTTACCTCCCCCAAATGCCTTTTCATTAATAGCCATGCGATCTTGATTGCTTTTGCCCTTTTGATGCACTCTTTTGATCCTCTGGTCTAATACTCAAAATTACCTCTTAACAGTTGCATTCATGAACCAGGTAATGGACCCTTTCTGACACTCCCTTCAACTTTCATACATACACCCTCCCCGACACTCACACATTTTTTCACTGAGCCACACTTTCTGACAGGCCTCTGTCTCCCGCCACTGATACTTTGCACTGCCACACGCAGGTTTACACTTTCTTGTAAATTCTTTCCTTTTCACGATGTCCTGAGTATGAGGAACCATCCGAGACCCTTTCCTGCTATTCTGACTCCCATCCTGGGATTCCCACAGGTAGACAGTGAAGGCAGCCTACACCTGAGAACAGGTCTCATCTTTCCTCTCTTTAACATTCAGAGATTGCCTTGCCACAGCACCTCCATCCCCCTCAGGGCTTGCAGGCACTAGACTAGCCAGACACCCTGTATAGGAACTGTTTACTCTCTTCTCATCAAGGAGGGGAAAGGAGAGCCTTCAGGAGAGGGGATTTTATGGTGGAGTGACCCTCACTTCCCTCTACCCCTGGGGGAAGACAGACTGTCAGTTGGTCCCCACAAAAGAAGTCAAAAGGCCCTAAGAGAAAGCCTGTGATAATAGAGGGTGACTGTGGTACCTTGGACAAGGGCCCATTTTTTATACCCAATGCTCTGCAGGACTAAAAAACTTCTCTTGGAAAGCAGGAATGAGAATATCTCAAGATTGTCCCTGTTGAAGACGCCACAGTTGGCTGGAGGAAGGCACTGCTTGGTGCATCATGGGGCAAAGCCCCCACAGAGCAAGAGGCACAAACCCAGTGAGGATGAGCAGCCTATACCATTGGGGGGGCTTAGAGGAGATCTAACGACCCCCTCCCTCAGAGTCCCCAAACATAGGACAGTTGTTAAAGGGAACAACTGCTGAGAGTGAAAGTGTCTGCCATCTATTCACAGGAAACCTGGGGCAGTCTAGGTGTTTAGCACAGGGGGATGGGAGAGATAACACTGATAAAGGAAGGCAGAAGGAGGGAGGAGAGAAGGGGAGATAAGTAAGAGGAGAGTGAAAGGAAGGAAGCAGAATACACAGCTGTAGAAAAGGTCTCCTGTAAGCAGAGGGGAGATTTTCAACCTGCCATGAGAGTTAAGAATTTAATAACCAGATTAGACAAAAGTCACTGAACTAGACTAAGCTCTCCAATGGGAGTCAAGTTCCATTATTCAGCAAGATTAAGAATTCTCTCCCTTCTTTCTCTCCAGGGAACAGACATGGGATTCAGAATTATTAGAAGAGATGAGAACCATTCTGTTTGTACCTCATTGAGCTGAGACTCCTCCATCAAATCAACAAATATAAAATCTCAGGCTCTCTTAGCTGGCTGGATCTGAAGCACAGAGATTTTTTCTTTGCCTAATCCTTCTCCTAGTACCTACCCCGCAGCTCCTACATATTGAAGGTGATGGAGACTAAAAAAGACCCAGGAGTTTTTCTAACTTAATTTCAGCATTCACATTAAACACTCTAATTTTTCATACACCAACTTTTCTTTCACCAGCACATTTCATTTAAAAGAATCTTATCTTAATGAGAAAATTCCTAATGATAAAGCAACCTATGTTGGCAAACTAAAGTCCTGTGTAGTGAGGCTGACACACTGTTTACACAAAATGATTCGATAGCCTGATTCATTATGTATTTAGTAAGTGTGACACAGAACTTTCTAGCTGGGCACCCAACTGGTTCAGAAGTCTTGTTTGGGCTTTATCTTGAGGGGTAACCTTATATGCTCATGCAGAGGCAAGCTTTTTACTGATGACTAAGGTTAACATAGATTTACAGGGATATGTATTAGTATTTGCTTTTATCCAGCAGGATATTATGTATTTGTGTCATTTCTGCTTTAGTTCCTAAGTCCAGCGACGACTTGTTGTTGTTCAAAGTTGTACACACCTCAAGGTGCCCTTTTTTAGGGTGATTTCTTTTCTAAAAGGTTCCTCCTTGCACTTTAAAACAATGATCAGTGATTCTGGCCAAGCTCAGATATGTTAACATTCTTGTTTAAATTCTCGTGCTTCTCGGAGTGTTAAACTGAGAGAGAGAGAGAGTTTGTGAGGGAGGGGGTGGGGAGAGAGATTAAATATACACTCACTGGCATTTCTCATACATGCCTCTGAAGGAAAATCAGAACAGGAAAAGATCTCAGAAAACAGTCATAAATATTTTTGAAATTGCTTCCAATTATAATAGGCCCCTTCTCTACTTAAAAATGGTTTGAAAAGGTTAATATTTTGTTCTATAATAAAGTCTTTCTCACTTTGGATCTTGTTAGTTTCATTTTGTTAATATTGAAATGTTTTTAGCACTATTTTAAGGTAATAGTCATTTATAATAGGGGGAGGAGGCTTACATTTGGGTGTCTTAAGAGAGAACAAGAAGAAAAGGATAGGAAGTGAGAAAAAAGAAGAGAAAGAACATTTTCCCAAAATAATTGAACAGAAGCTGAAATAGAAAGAAGATTTTTAAAAGAGTGTGTGTTTGTGTGTGTGTGTGTTTAATAAATAGATGGCTTGAGGTGGAAATAACCAAATTATTCTAAGACAGAATTAACCAAGTTACTAAGATGAAAGGCAAAGGAAAATGCTAGTGGAAGTTAAAGGATTGTACTAGACCAGAAATGGAAAAACCAAGAAGTGGTAAAAGCAATGGCAAGCAAATAATTCCCTGTACTACCCAGTAGACGGCGCTGTGCACCCAAAGTAGCTGTGTTCCGGCTTAGAAGAGGGAGGAAATAATGTGCAGCACATGAATGTAAAATAAAGATGCATAACTGTTGTACCCGAAAATTCCAGATTTATTCAGTAATTCATAAAACAAGAACTGTAGAACTAATTGCTTAATTTATACTTTGAAATAACTTACATTTTCACCTTTGATTCCAAGGGCTGTACATTGAGGGGATATTTTTCAATATTATTCTCCGTATCCATCGCCAGCTGGTGACTAGAAACAGAAATAACGTCTCAGTATCTCTCAATCCATAAGCTTAACATTTATAGCATTAATACTGCTAATTTATACTTATTTGTAAAATAAGACATAATTTTGTTCATTTTAATTTATTAAAGTTCCTGTTGATGGATGATGGATAAGTAACCATATCATGAAAAAAAATGTGACTTTGACTTTTTTTCTGTTGTCCTTTTGCTGTTCTCAATTCAACATTCATAGCTATGGTATGAAAATCATTTCCTTTAAGAGAAAAGAAAAGGAGCACATTGGACAATTTCAGGGGGAGAAAAAACACAAGGAGAGGGTTATAAATTCCATGATACTGGCCAACTAGTAAGATGTAGAGAAGACCTTACTCATCCCCTGTAGTACCCCTGCCACTGGACCTTCCCTCCTTTCATTTTTAAGCTGTTTCAGGGCTTCCACTGGGAACAAAGCATGGATCTTTGACCTGTAGAAAGGCAGAGAACTATAGAGAAATGATCACTGCTTTCAGGGAGCTTATAGCAGTGCTCTTGGTGCTACAACAATCAAGAAGGGCTTCACGGAGAAGGCAACTCTTGGGATGAATTTTGAAGAATGGATAGGAAGTAGGTAAGCTGAGAGTGAAGAGCAACATATGAGGGAGACTACAAAACAAATAGTAGAGGTGAAAACATTCAAAGGATAATTTTAGAAAGTAAAGAGAAATTTGGTGGAAGTGGATGAAAAAAATAGGAGAACAAAAGGAAATCAGCTTTGATAAGCAGAAAGCTAATAGTTACTGATCCCATAATGTGTATAAAACACTGTCATAGACATTTTATATTCATTATCTTATTTATCACAGTAACTTCCATTAACTAAGTATCACTTTCCCCACTGTAGAGCTGAAAAATCTGAAGCTTGCAGAGATTATGTTAAATTTACTGTACAGGAGGAACCACATTAAAACTCACATCTCACTGCTCTCTCCACCAGAAGGCACTGGTTGGAGTATTTTAATATCAGGATTATTATACTTAATCCCACTGACTGAAGTTTTCATAGGTAATATATTCAACATCCCAATTCAATACTCATGCATATGGTAAAGTAGGGGCATGTGTATGTGTGTGTGTGTGTAACAAAAATTTCAAGAAACATTACTTCCCCAACTACATGTGATGTACTTTGATTTCTGATTTATATTTGAAACTTTTTTAAAAGGCCAGTGGTGACCCACCAAATTTATTTAACAAACCATCAATAGATTATGATCTACAGTGTGAAAAACTTTACAAATTTTTTTCACACTGTAGATCATAATCTATTGCAGCAGGGAGCTCCATGCATTTGGAGCAGGGAAATATGATCAATGGAGGGTTTAAGGATGATTTGTGGTGGTAGTGAGCAAGGAGAGTGAAATAAAACTAGTTAGAAAGCTATTCAAATAGTCCAGGTTATGAGAACTAAGATTGCACTGGTAGTAAAGAAAAGGGAAAAAAAAAAAAAAAGAAAGAAAGAAAAAAATTGTGCTGGAGAGATCCCTTAGAATCACAAATGTATTTTTTTCTTTTTAGAAAGGAATGATCAGGCGGTAGGGAAAACACAGGAGAGCACAAAAATTCCTACATGGCAAGTAGGTGATGTCAGCACCCCAAGATAGTTTGGGGTTGCTCAGCCTGGTTGTTGAGGGGCAAAGAAGCACTCTTGTTTATTCTGTGCCATTGGTATTCAGGGTGCATTACTAATTCATTGTTAATCACTTATTCTACACATATATTTAATGTCTCCTGTGTGCCAGGAATGATGCAAAGCATGGAGGATAAAATGGTGAAAACACTAGACATGGTCCCTGTTCCTGTGGTCTCACAATCTAGGAGAACATGAACATTACATAAGTATTTGCAAGTGTGACAGATATTATTAAAGGAGAAGCACACAGGAACCTAATCCTGGGTAGGTGGGCATAGAAACTGATATGATCTGGCTGTGTCCCCAACCCAAATCTCACCTTGAATTGTAATAATCCCCACATGTCAAGGATGAGACCAGGTGGAGATAATTGAATCATGGGGGCAGTTTCTCCCATGCTGTTCTCATGATAGTGAGTTCTCACAAGATCTGATGGTTTTATAAGGGGCTTCCCCCGATTG
Source organism: Colobus angolensis palliatus (assembly GCF_000951035.1). NCBI lineage: Eukaryota > Metazoa > Chordata > Mammalia > Primates > Cercopithecidae > Colobus > Colobus angolensis. Next base: position 12,895,007 of record NW_012118265.1, on the reverse strand, counting down.
CTGGGCACTCCTTCTCTCTCCTGCTGCTCTGTGAAGAGGTGCCTTCCACCAAGATTGCAAGTTTCCTGAGGCCTCCCTAGCCATGTGGAAATATGAGTTAATTAAATCTCTTTTCTTTATAAATTACCCAGACTCAGGTATTTCTTCATAGCAGTGTGAGAATGGACTAACACAGAAAGTCTTATTTTTATAATTGTATGGTCTTGTAGAAACAGCAGCCTTATGACAAGGATACTTTAAGACTCTGTTACTTATTAATTACAAATTAAGCAATAAAGTTATATATCATAGGGCCTGTAGATACATAACAAAGACAGAGCCAATGTTTTCATAAAGAAAATAAAACTTTCACAATATTAACACATTTGCTAATTTGGGGATGTAATTTATATATCTTTACCAAACTATAAACTACCAATACCTGTTGGTTTAAATCTGATAGCTTTAGTTCATTCCATCAATAATTGTCTATGGGTAATAAAGTGATTACACCTCAGTACAATGTGTAACTTGCAATCACACATCTCCTACCAGAAACCCAGGCTGATTTAATATTTACAAAAATATAGCAGTCAGCCTAAGGTCTTACTTAAGTTAATAAGTGATTTTCATAAACAATGGAGTCATAAGCAGCATTCCAATTAATGGCCTTACCAATTGCTCTTCTCTGTTTATTGGCACATGCCAAGCTTTGCTAAGCTCGTGTGTGTGTATGTGTGTGTGTGTGTACACAAATGCACTTGATTGGCTCTGCCAATATTCTCAGATAGTATGAAGCTGCAGCTTCCCTCCCCTTCACACTAACTCTCTACCACAAAACCCTGTTGAACATTCAGAATAAATGTAATGTTCCAAGGGGGAATAACCGATCAACTGTTCTGACACCACTATTACTTAACTTATGGTCATTTCAAGTAGCTGAGATGATTTACATCAGCACCTAAGTCAGCTGCAGCTATAACGAAATGCCTAATCTGCTCACTCAAAGTACACCAATTTTTCAATCAAATTTGACAGCTTTCAAGGACATAGTCCTGACCTGAAACAGACCAAAAAAATCTCCAGAATTCCAGGCAAATGGGTATACTTGTTAGGGCTGGCGGTCACTGCTTATTTTCTCTCTGTCCTGGACAAGCATGAAAGGAAAGTTTACCCCCATGGGCCCATGTGCTTTGAAGGAAATATTTAATTCCCATTGCTGGAATTTCTCAATCAGGATTGAAAAAAAATAAGCACACAAAACAGACTGCTTATTTCCAAAAGGTTTTAGCTTTCTCAGGCCTCTGAATAATAAAGCGGAAAGAGCAGGGTAGGGCAGATGGAAGCCCACATATATATCATTAATTTTCAAATATCATCCTGAGAGCAGACAGCTGAGAGAGACACATGCTGGTGTTAGTGAGAGGTTTAATACAGAATTGTGGTCAATTAGCAGAACAAAAAAAAACTTCATTTCCTACATCAAAATCAATAATGGGCTGGGCGCAGTGGCTTACGTCTGTAATCCCAGGACTTTGGGGGGCCACAGCGGGTGGATTACCTAAGGTCAGAAGTTCGAGACCACCCTGGCTAACATGGTTAAACTCTGCCTCTACTAAAAATACAAAAATTTGCTGGGTGTGGTGGCAGGCACCTATAATCCCAGCTACTCAGGAGGCTGAGGCAGGAGAACTGCTTGAACCCAGGAGGTGGAGGTTACAGTGAGCCGAGATTGCACCACTGCACTCCAGCCTGGGCGACAGAGCAAGACCCCATCTCAAAAAAAAAAATCAATAATGAAAAGCCAGCATGGCCAGGTATAATAAATAAATGGGCCAAACATCATAGAGAAAGTGTGTCTTCGGAGAATTAAGCTGCATGAGCAGATTACTGAATAAGTGAGATGAATCTAAAATATATTTACACTACTGGTTCTCAATCCCAACTCCTTGTTAGAGCTATATGAAGGAAGATGTTAAGAAATACTGATTCCAGGGCCTCATCCCCTGAGAATCTAATTCAATTTGTCTAGGGTGGAGCTTAAGCCAGGGCATTTTTATTAAGCTCCCCAGCTGATTCTAAGTGCAGCCAAGGTGAAAAATCACTGATTTAGCCTAACGTCATTACAACACTAATCTCTATAAAAGAAAAGTCTTCATTCTAGAGTCAGCAAAAAACTCTTTAGGTATTGTTTACACATAGCTAGTGATGGTGGTGGTGGAGGGAAATTCTACTATTTTATTCTTATTTATTCATATTAACGAGAGCAGGCATAATAAAAATATATGAACAGAAACTTCATTTGTCCAAAGGGCTGAAACTGCCTTTCAATGTGATGACATGGCAGATTCTTAGGATCGTGCAGATGTAATGAACCTTTGAGACTGTCTTGTCCAAACCGTTGCCCAGATGGAAAGGAAAGGAGCCAGCATTGAAGGCATCAGGCTATTATGGGCTGTCTCATTTAATGCTCTCAATAAGACAGTCAAGTCAAGACGACTATTCTCATTTTTAAAGATGAGTATAGTGGGGCTCAAGGTGGTTAAATCTTTTGTTTAGACTGACAAAGCTTAGAAAAATAGAAAGAGGCATCAAACCCGAAGTTTTCCATTTTCCGGGACATTTTTTAACAACATTTCAGATCTATGGTCAGTTACACTCTTCTTGGGCACTTCCAGTATCTTATCAGCTAGTGGGGCTCAGCACGTACTGTAAAGTATGGTGTTTGACATTCTCAGTTCTTTGAACCGAAGGAGAAGAGGCCTTAGAAGCAAAGTCTCTTTCTCTCTGACCTTCTCTTGCCCTTCTGTCCCTGCTCCTCTTTCTTCCATGATGCAAGTCATAAAAACCAGAATTCCTCTTCCACGAGGCAGGTCATGGAAACTAGAACCCTTCTCCCACAAACAAGCTACAAAATCTAAAAATATTCCTCTAAACTTCCCCTGCCTTTCTGTATAAAATCTGGTCATAAAGAAATTCTCTGACCTACCTAGTCTGATGGAAAGTCCTAAGACCCTCATTCCAGAGGTTCTTGCCCCATGCCCAAGAGGAAGGAATGCTGCACAGAGAGGCTAAGAAGAATGTGAACAGACAGCCTTGCTGGGTTTTCCCACCTCATATATTAGATCCTTCCTTTTTGTCCCATGACATTTCTACAGGGCTGTCCATTCTTCATCAAAATTAAGTATAAAAGTGAACAATTTTCCCCAGGTTTTCATTTCTGAAGGCTCCCAAGTCACATAGAATCCTGATTAAATAGACTGGGCGCAGTGGCTCACGCCTGTAATCCCAACACTTTGGTAGGCTGAGGTGGGCGGATCACTTGAGGTCAGGAGTTTGAGACCAGCCTGGCAACACGGTAAAACCCTGACCCTATTAAAAACACAAAAATTAACCCGGCGTGGTGGCACGTGCTTGTAATCCCAGCTTCTCAGGAGGCTGAGGCAGAAGAATCACTTGAACTCAGGAGGTGGAGGTTGCAGTGAGCTGAGATAGTGCCACTGCACTCCAGCCTGGGCGACAGAGTGAGACTCCATCTCAAAAAAATAAAATAAAATAAAGAACCCTGATTAAATAAGCTTGTTGTGCTTTTCTTTTGTTAACCTGTCTTTTGTTACAGGAGTGTTGGCTGTGCTCCTTACAATGAGTGAGGAAAGGTGTGATGCCTTTCTGCCCCTATATGGCTCACTTCTTAACAAAGTTCATTCTGTTTGGGGGTAGGCTGAACTTTTACAGAATCTTTTCCTTATCTGAGTCACAATGCTGTTTCTCCATATATCCTACTCATTGACTCTTGTTCTATTTTCTGGAGCAGGAAGAGCAACTTAGCCTCTCTTTTATAGGAACATCCTTCAGATGTTTGAGGATAGCTATTACATTTCTTCTGAGACTTCTTTTCTCCAAGCTACACATCCTCAGCTCTTTGTAGTAGTTTCACATGGTTCCAGAACTCTCACAATTTTAATTGACCTCTTTCTAATACTCTTGGGAATGTCAATGTGATTCTTAAATGTAGTGTCCAGAGCCAAGCATGACACCCAACTGGCTTGACTGGTCCTGAGTACATTGGGGCCCAGCCAGTGATTGAGAGCAAGGATTCTGGAGGCAACAAAACCTGGGTTTATTTCCCATTCTCACCACTCTCTAGCTGAGTATACATGGAGTTGCTGAAACCTCTCTGAGTCTGTTTTTCCTCATCTGTGAAATGGAAATAATAATGCCTATATCAAAAGGCTATAATCAGAATTTGATGAGGAGTGTCTGTGAGTGTTCAACAGTACAGGGTACATTATAAATGTTTACTTTTATATCTGTTCAATTTCATCTCTTCTTTTTGCTTTATCTTAGCTCAATTTTGTCCCATTCTGTAGTGTTAATTTGAATGTTCAGTCTATTAGTCTTAGTGTTAGCTTTGTACTTTTCACAAATTTTGTGCCTGCCTTCTATAAATGTCCCTGATTAAAAGACTAAGACAGGTCAGAGTTAAGTTTCAAGCCCTCAGACATACCACCAGAAACATCTTCCAGGCATCGTATTACTCTGTTAAGCAGTAGAGCTTGCGTATCATTGCTCAACTAGTCATACATTTATCTACCTATATCTCAAATGAGCCACCTTTCTGGGCTCTGACCACAATGATAACAAGAAACTGTCCAATTTGCTTATTTTTACCAGAAAGATTTTTTTTGTACTCAAGCTTTCCAACCATGCAAATGATTTAACTTAAACTTTTTACTTACTTTTCAAGTAAATATTTTCCATCATTAACTTGTTCTAGAGGATTCTGCGATCTTTTCAGTTCTTCCTGTGAAAAAGAAAAGATATATCTTACAAATTATCACCAGCTACTTCTGAGCAATACTATTCAAGCATACTTGTTAGCAAAATTGATACAACACAACATTAAGAGTTCTGGACTGCACTTTGGGAGGCCGAGGTGGGCGGATCACAAGGTCAGGAGATCGAGACCATCCTGGCTAACATGGTGAAACCCCGTCTCTACTAAATATACAAAAAATTAGACAAGCGTGGTGGCAGGCACCTGTAGTCCCAGCTACTCGGGGGCTGAGGCAGGAGAATGGTGTGAACACAGGAGGCGGAGTTTGCAGTGAGCCGAGATCATGCCCCTACACTCCAGCCTGGGTGACAGAGCGAGACTCTGTCTCAAAAAAAAAAAAAAAAAAAAAAAAGAGTTCTGGACTTTGTGATGGTTAAGTGTTTAAACACACAAAAATACAGCATGATCCTTGATCAAATTAGCATATTGTCACTCAAATTGTGTGATTTTTTTTTTTACTCACTAAAGATAATGTTTCCTATTATTTTTTTTTCAGAGTTTCGATATGTTTACATAGATCCACCCACACTCTTTCCAAATTCACTTTCTCAACAGTAATGTCATTGCTGGTTGCTGGGTAAGAGACACTAATGACTGCATGCTGCATTTGGCCATTCAGCAACCATCCTCTCTTGTCTCTTAGTAACTCTTGGCAACCTCTTCTCCATAGCCCACATGCTCAGACACACACACACACACACACCTTCCGTGAATTCCAGGCATTTGTTGTCTCTGTAATCTCATTTCTCTGACCACAGAGGTGTGACAGGATTTGACCCACATTCCTGGTAAGACTCCCTTCTTCAGTCTTATGGCAGGATTTAAGGAAGACTCACAGAACTCTGTTCCTGGGAAGACCACCATTCCCTGAGGCCACACTACGTACCATACCATTCACCACACCTCTTACCCCCTACCAGAAACTGTCAAAGTGACCAGTCCCAAGGGGAAGCCGCAGTTAGAAATAATTATTCAATTACATCCAAAAGACCATCAGGACTAGTCTCTCTACATGCTTATAACCCACCAGACACCCAAGTCACCTAGATCACCTCTCCCACTACGCAATGTCTTAAACCCATACCGCATTCCAGAATGTGGCCTAATCACTCACCTCTCCCCAGTCCTTCCAACCTTTCCAATGGGTCCTTTACTTCTGTCATCAGCAAAATCCTGTATCTCCCCAACTTCTTTGAATATGCCCTTAATTATGTTGTTCTAACTAAACTATGCCTCACTGTTCTGGGACAGCTGAGTTTTTGTTAGAGTAAGAAGAGCAAATAATTGTTCAGAAAAGAGGTCTAGTATATAGAGGATTTTGCATATGAAAAAGCTGGCTGAGTACCTGAGCACACCCTCTCCCCTGCAGTCCTCTTAAGAGGTGGCCATTTCTTCCCCACATGCTACATACTACATGGTGTGGAGGTCAGTTGGGACCCTCTTTGCTCCTCAGATCTTTGCCACTCTTACAAAACCTCTGGAAACATGCCAGCTGCCAGTCTCAGTCATCTGTCCTCTTCTCTATCTGTCTTAACTCCTCAGGGGATCTCAGCCGGTCTCACAGCTTCTATTTTATATTTGTACCTGACCTCTTCTCTGACTTCACTCTTCTGCATTCACCCTGCCTACTTGACAGTTCCATGTACGTGTTTGACAAGCATCTCAAGCTCAAAAGCAAAATGTTGATATCCCTGCTTATACCCTCCTACCTAAACCTCCTTCTTCACTGCTTCTTCCTCATTTTAGCAAATGGCATCACTATTCACCAAGCTATGAAGAGTTAAACCTAAGAACAAGACTTTACTCATTTCTTCCTCTCACCATCTATAGTCAATCAATGAGCTACTCTTAGTGACCCCACTTTCAAAATATATTTGGGACTTGGCCACCTCTCAGTCTGGTCTAAGCCAACCATGGTAATCTTCTAATTATTGCCCTGCTTCCTATGTTAGGCTGCATCAGTCACTTCTTACATCAACTTGAGTGGTCTTGTAGTACCTGGGTTTTCTTTTGTAATTGGAGTATAATTTACAAAGTATGAAACGCACCTTATAAGTATACAATACAGTGAGTTTTATCAAATGCTTCCATTGGTAGAGCCACAGCCAAAACAATATATAGAACATTTATCATCCCCAGGAAGTTCCTTTGTGCCCCTTTACAATCAATTTTCCTATCCCAAAGGCACCCCTGTTTGGATTTCTATCTGTGTAGATTAGTTTTGCCTGTTCTAGACTTTTGTATAAATTTATCTATTGTGTCCAGCTTAATTAACTCAACATCGTATTTTGACATTTGTCCATGCTGTCCGTTGCATATATCAGTAGCTCATTTCTTTTTATTGCTGAGTAGTTTTCTATTGTATACATACACAATAATCCATTCTCCTGTTAATGGGCATTCTAATTGCTTTCATATCCATATGGCCTAGTATGAATAAAGCTGCTATGATCTTTGTTGTGCAAATCTGTTTGTACAAGTCTGCTGTGCAAGTGTGTTTGTGGATGTGTTTTCATTTTTCTTCAGTAAATATCTAGGAATGAAATTGCTACCTCATGAGGTAAATACATGTTTAACTTTTATTTTTATTTATTTATTTATTTTTGAGATGGAGTCTCGCTCTGTTGCCCAGGCTGGAGTGCAGTGGCGCAATCGTGGCTCACTGCAAGCTCCGCCTCCCAGGTTCAAGCCATTCTCCTGCCTCAGCCTCCTGAGTAGCTGGGACTACAGGCACCCACTACCACACCCACCTAATTTTTGCTATTTTTAGTGGAGACAAGATTTCACCATGTTAGCCAGGATGGTCTTGATCTCTTGACCTCGTGATCCGCCTGCCTCAGCCTCCCAAAGTGCTGGGATTACTGGCATGAGCCACCGCACCCGGTCACACTAATTTTAAAGAAACTTCCAAAGTTTTCTAAAGTGATTGTACTATTTTATATTCCAACCAGTAATGTAGGAGAAGTCTAGCTGCTGTACATTCCCACCAACGTTCAATGTCAGTCTTTTTCACTTTATTCTCCTGGATCTGTGGTATCTTATTGTGACTTCAACCTGCATTTCTCTGATAACTAATAATGTTGAGTATTTTTTGCACGTGTTTTTAACTGAGTTATATGCCTTATTTTTCAAGCAGTAGAAGTTCTTTATATATTATAGGGTACAACTCTTTTGTCAGATGCATGTGTTGCTAATATTTCTTCCCAATCAATATATTTTGACAAACAAATCTTTTCATTTTGATTTATTTTATTTGTGTTATTTAGTATTTTCTGCATCCTAAGAAATATTTTCCTGCCCCAATATTGCAAATATAGTCCCCTATATTTTCTCTTGGAAAATGTATAGTTCATTTACATTTAGGGGTACAGTAAATTAATTTTTGTGTATGGTGTGTGGTAAGAATTGAGATCAATTTTTCTCCATATGAATATGAGCATAAGACTACTAAATGGGGCTTCTGTATAAACTATTGTTTTTCTGATACCAAAAAAAAAAAAAAACAGTTAGCTGGCCTGTGGCTTTTAATGTTTGGTCTTCCTTCTTCTTCCTGCCGAGATCATAGTAATGAAATCCAGAGTGCAAAAGCTATTGTGCCTATAAGGAGGAAAACCACACATTAAAGTTAATAAAATAGAAAGACAGAAGGTGTGTGGGACCCTGATGAAACCATGAAGCTGCTACTTCAACTCTGATCTACCATCATCTGAACATACTTGTCATGCAAGAAGACCAACCTGCTAATTTATTGATTCATCATAGTTAAACAAATGTAGATAAGTGATATTTTCCTCTTCATAATTCAGTGGTTTTCCATCACTTTTGGAATAAAATCCAAACTCATCACCATGGCCTATAGAACCCTACGTAATACAAACCCCCACCTATCTCTCTGACTTCATTTCCTACCACCCTCTATACATACAACTCACACTGATCTAGCCATACTGGTCTTGGGGTGTTTCAGAAACAGCCACGGTTGCTCCCTTTTAGATCATTTATCTTTGCTGTTCCTCGTACAGAGAACATTAATTCTGTGCACAATTACAATCAACATTACCCTCACATGGCTTCCTCACTTCATCCAGGTGTTTGCTCAAATATTGCCTTCTCAAAAAAGCCTTCCTTGATTGAACTCTCTAAAACATCACCCATTACTTATTGTATATTTACCGTGCTTTATGTTCTTATTCACTTCTTCATGATCTTCATCACTTCATAATATATTTGTGTTTCATTGCCTCCATTCACTAGATTCAAGTGGATCACTTGAAGTCTAGAGTTCAAGACCAGCCTGGCCAACATGGTGAAACCCCATCTCTACTAAAAAATACAAAAAAAATGCCAGGTGTAGTGGTGCATTCCTGTTGTGCTGGACCTTGGCCTCCCAAAGTGCTGGGATTACAGGCGTGAGCCATGGTGCCTGGCCGTGAATTACTTTTTATGTATGTTGTGGTGAGGTAGGGATTGAGATCTATTATACAGGGTGTATATAAAACACTGTCTATTTTGCTACTGGACCTCTTTTTATATAATGGAATGAAAGAGAAATACAATTTAGAATTTAGTAGTAGGGTATATTTGCCCCTTTTGATGTAATAGTACACTACTTTTCATCAACAATAACAACTTAAAAGTCTTAATGAAGTCATTTGTTTTGCTTTGGCTGGTAGAAGCTTAAGCAAAACTAAATATTTAATTGCTACAAGGATTCTTTTTAGGCAGTTAGAACGATTATTCCTCACCTCTTTAACTACCTGATTTATAAACATCTTTATATTTGTTTTAACTCTGTTATTACATTTGTAATATTTATAGTAAGTGAAAGAGTAATTATAATAGGTAGAAAGAGAGAGATGATAGATAGATTATCCTTTGCAATATTTAACATGACATTTTATTTTCAGTATAAAACTTACTCTTTAGCCCTCTCGACTCTGGTTCCATATTCTAAGAATAAGCCTCCACATTTATCCTCTATTTTCCCCTACACCTCCTACCTAATTTTTTAAAATCATATCACACCTCACCTTCAATGACATAAGTAACAAATCGAGGTCATATATTGTCATGTGTTGCTTAATAACAGGGATATGTCCTGAGAAATTTGTCATTAGGAGATTTCATCATTGTGTGAACATCAGAGAGTAGGCTTACACAAACCTAGATGGTATAGCCTACTACACACCTGGGTGATGTGATACAGCCTATTGCTCCTGGGTTACAAACCTATAAAGCATATGTTACTGTAAGAAAATTATAACACAATGGTAAATATTTGTATATCTAAACATATCCAAATCTAGAAAAAGTACAGTAAAAATATTGTATTGCAACCTTCGTAATGTTTTGTTGTTATGGGTTGTATATGTGATCAGTATTGACCAAAGGTCATTATGCGGTGCAGGACTGGAAATGATCAGACTTGAAGCTGCTTTGATATAGCAAGGAAATAGTTTGAATGAGAAATCTTAACTATTCTTAAAAACCAAAGATGAATTTTTATGTTGTAATTTTTTCCCCCCCTGCATCATGATTAGAAAGGGGATGGAGCTACTGCCAGTCCTGCCACTTTCTTCTCCAAGATGTGGCTGTGGCATGCTTTCTTCTATTCTTTTTTCTCTGGGGACTTAGCAGGCATAAAGAAAAGCCTTTTTGCAATTTGTGCCAGCCACTCTCCTTTCCTTGGATATTTCATTGCAGAAAGCTTGCTGGGTGGGGAGGGCTTTGATGCAGTACTTTATTCAATATCTGACTATCCCCATTCTAGGAAATCATATTAAACATAAGGTCAATGACTAACAAGAGCTTTCTGAGCAGCTGCTCTGCTGACAATTTGGAGGATTGATTTCATCATTTGGTTATTTAAGCTAACTATACAAAAACACTTCAATTCAATTGGCCTGGAAGTTCCAAACCATGTCCTCATTTTCTCAGAGATGGATAAGCAAGTCAAATTACTCCACAGATCTTCACTCAGAGTTTAATCCTTTGAGAAAGCTTTGTTTTATTTTACTATTAAAAGCATATACAAATAGATCTATCCCATCATTTGTTTCTCTTACTAGTCTCATTTGTCTCTGATTTTATATCTGGCAATACCATTTTCTTACTAGAAACCAATGCCATTTTTCTACTAGCTCCCTATTGCTGTCAGGATAGATTCCAAACTCCTCAGCCAAGGTCTGTGTGACAGGGCCCAGCCCGCCTCTCCCCACTCCACCTCATTGGCCCCTACACACACTTCTTCTCTGAGCCCGGTCAAATGATTCATCACAAAATCCCAGAAATCACATGCCCACTGGACATTTCAGTGAAGCATGCCTCTAACTCTTCTACTGATGCACACCATTCTTCTTTCAGGAAGACCCCAATTTTCCGCTCCTCCAAACAGATATTTCTAACCCAACAAGAAAGTTGGGTACCCCACCCTCCTTCCTCTGCAACCTCTGGTGATCTCTATTTTTAGTATTTACTCTTTACCTGCCTCCCCCACTCAGCTCTTCAAGGTCAGGGATGGTAACTTATTCACTTTGATGTGCCTGTTCCCAAAATGAGTTATTGAAAAGGTGCTTGATATTATCTGTTGAATAAATGAATGTGTTATTCTGACTAACATGAAAAGAAACTTTAGTAGCTTAATGGTCCAAAAAATCCCAAGTAATTTTATATCCTCTGCTGATCATTATCTGCCTGTCAGATACAGTCTTTACTCTTCTCCATTCTTTGCTGTGGCCTGAGAGGCTCATAATTTTGGACTTTATCTATTAGGCCCTTTATTCTATGGCCTTGGGGAATGTTTGAGCAGAGGCAGGCACTGGCATGAGCCCAGAGGATAGCAGAAGAAAGAAGTTGGAATATTTTTTCTCTTTGTTCTCCTCTCTTGCTGGAGCATAGGTTGGACATAACTAATGGCCATAGTTTCCACAGAGTGGCCTTTCCCACAGGATAGTGCATATTTCCATAACTGCTCCATTTTCTCATCCCTCAAAGACCTACCCTTCCTTCCTCTCCCTTCCTTTTCCCCCTCCAACTACTGATAACCCCAGATGCTTCCTTCTTCCTTGTGGCTTCTCCTCTACTCTGCCACATCTATGTGAACAGTCACTTCATTAAACTCTCAGTTGCCCTTTTACATGAGCTGTCCCTGAATCCAGGTTGATATGCTTCAAGAATCCTAAGTTTCTTTTGTTTGTCCTGTTTTTGCAATTCTTTTTCTATAAACCAATAAACTTAGCTAATCACATTAATTAATCATATTATTTACCAGAAGAACCTGTGTGTTTGATGACTAATCTTTATAGGAGAAGCTGTCACTACTCAAGGACCTGAACCCAGCTTTCTGGTTCAGTTTGACTCACCAAATAACAGGACAATTTCTACTATGCTCTATTTACTTCTTTTCTTTTAAATGTAGGCTAGACCTCTCTACAAAATACAAGCTAAATTATTCAAGTACAATCCAGACACACAGCATTCCAGAATCCTTAATCCCATTTCTCCAAATGAAGTCTGTGTTATGAGTGGCAAAGGAATCTAGGCTACTTTGTTATGGTGAAAAATTGTTGCCTACTTTCCAGGCTTCCCAGTGCTGTAAAAGTTGTTCTAAAGTAACTTGGGTGTGAACCGTTAGAATGAATGGTGGATATTGAATTTTATCCTTTTGTGTCTGGCTTTACCCTCCTGTCTCAATCCTGGAGGTTTTTCTTCTGTCACAGACAGTGGAATAGCTAAGACGTTAGACAAGCCCATCTCTGTGGCTGCTTAGTCAGCTTCTTGACCTGCCCAATAATAAAACACTGTTCTGGTTTGTTTTTTGTTTTTCCTCCTTTTTCAATCTCTACCACTTCCATTGTCTAAACAAGCAGTGTATGTTCTTTGGACAGGTTTAAAATAAGAAATCCAATCAAAATTGCTTTTTCTCTAAAGTACACTTGTTCACTTGTTTCTAAATGCCAACCTTTTAACTTTTCTGACTTACATCATGACCATTTAATCCTAGCATATCCCAGAGCATTTAAGTTAACTTAAAATGTGAAACCAATCTGCAATTTACTTCACTGTGTAGCTATGGGTGACAAAACCTGTGCCACTTGCATAAATCAGGTTTTTTTCGTATTGGAAATAATTATATATTAACCTAAGGGCAACTATTTAACAAAAATTAAAAACCAGAATCACTTTTGATGCTTTTGACTATTCAATAATTTCATTATATATTACCAGGCTTCCTCACCCGCTCCCCTCCATCTGTTTTTTAATGGAAGTGTAATAAGGGCACTAAAAAAGGGGTTACTAATGTTTGCATAATTTGGAAAAGTAGAAGACATAAAATCTATAGTAATTTTAGCTCTGCATCATTAAACATGAAATATTGATTATTGCTCTTTGCAACAGAATTTATGAAGCTAGCTAGGCTGCTGTGTTCACATTAAGTGATTCTGACGCTTTGCCCTCGGACCTCAGTGGCTGTAAATGATGCTCCTTGGTGACAGCTGGGAGGCTGGAATTCTGATCCACAGCCTTAAGAGATACATTTCCCAGATTAGACCAGGAATGACCCAGCCGCACAGCCCAACTTCAGAAAATTAAATTGGAGGGAGTCCAAACCTCTGTTGAAATAACTGTGTGAATTACAGTGCTTCCACAGGCCTTGTTATAATGTAAATGTGCTTTACAATTTACTGCCATTTCCCTTCTATCCCTGCTGTGAATATGGGCATTAATAGTCATCTCATATATTTAAAGGTAAAAAGGCATCAAAAATAAAAATGCAAGATTCATGTATTCTCCCTTTGGAAAGCAAGGACTAAATTCCTTGTTTTTCTTTTGCCATTTGTTTGCAAAAGGAGTATACATTTTGTTTATATATTATGCATTAATATTTTCTATGGCTGGCAAACCTGCAAATTTCACAAAGGGAAGTTACCTTGCAGCTAAACACGAATTTCTTTGGGAGGAAAAAAATTGCAAATAGGACATCAACAGCTCATTTAAAGGATTCATTCAGTTAAGTTATGGGCACATGAAGCATACATGAGGTAGTAGACTTAAAAAGAGATTTGCCTGTTTCTAAAACTTTAAGGACATTTTGAATGTCCAGTGAGATTCAGAGGGACTGTGATCTTACAACAGTAATGACTGAGTGAGATAGTCCTGTGCCTTACTACACTTGCTGACAGTGGACTTATTATTAATATTAGCTGCCTCATATATTGTAAACTTAGAAACTTAGAAACATAAGATATGCCTATGAAAATTGAAAATTGTTGTGATAGCTCATTCTTTATTCTTGTTTGACCAACCAGGTTACGTTCATAAACATTAGGACATAAAAGCTTTTGCCTGCCACGTATGAAAATGTCAAACACTCAATCTAAGTGGAAACATAGTAAGTACAAATCTAATTTTAACTGGTTAAGTCATTGTCCCTGGTAACCTTGAATCTGAGATAATTTCAGTCTCTGAGATCCTCCAAGAGGATCTGGAAGGGTACACTTACAGCCAGATCATTCAAGCCAGCTCTTTGCCCTAATCTGAATAAGCACCAGCAAACTGCAATCCACCCGCACTGGATCCAGGATTGTTCAGACAGGATAAACCAGCCCAGTGCTATTTTGGAAAATAACCTTCAGGCTTCAATATCCCTCTCTCCTTTCCATAGGTAGTACATGGTCTCAAAACTTTTGCTGGTTTTAGATCATGACATTCAAAAACTATCATTATAGAATGAAGAACCAGCTCCTTACAAAATGTCTAAGCACTTCCATTAAATCTAGGATACAAGAAATTGAAACACTACTAGTAAAATTTTGTAAGTGGTCTCTTTGCTCAATGTTAATTCAGCTTAACAGCAGGACAACTATAAAAATTCAACTGAGATCAAAATATAGGTATAGGCACAAGGGTGTAGATATTTTTACATTTCATATGTTTCTGCTTTCTGAGAAAATTATCCTAGAGACCATGCTTCAAGATGAGAACACAAGTACAAATAAGCACAGAAGCCAATAAATAAACACCCTCTCAGAATGCAGACAGAACAACAAATGTGGATACGTGAATCCATACACCAACTCTGGGTTTCTTGCACCAAAGGACAAAAACAAAGTGCAAGCAATCAGAACAACATGTAACTCCCAAATTGTTTATACCTGATTCTGGAATGCATTTTGTTGTAGTGTAGCAAACACCATCCAGATTAGACTTTTTTGCTTAGCCGGGTTAGAAAATGAGTTTGCATTTCCTATGCATTTACCAAGTGATGTTGTGAGGAAGCAATCCAAATGCATGCTGGGAAGAGCTCCCAAAATGCCCTGCAGCCCCTCATACTGATCTATCTCCCCCTTTCTATCGCCTCCACTATCACCCTTGTTCAGGGCCTTGATTCTTCTCTCTGGGACTATTTCATTGTGCTTCCTAATTGCTTTTCTTTAAGTATATATTCAACTACTTAAAACATTATTATTATTATTATTATTAGTGTAGAGACAGGGTTGTACAGGCTGGTCTCAATCTCCTGGCCTCAAGCAATCTTTTTGCTTTGGCCTCCCAAAGTGCTGGGATTACAGACATGAATCACTGTGCCTGGCCCATCTCCAATAATTTAACTCTTCTGCTCATAAACCCTACTGCTAACTTAAACAAAAACAATCTTCAGAATTAAAAACATTCTTAACTCCCTAGCCACAGGATTGGTTCTCTTATACCTTCTGAAATTCTTCAAAATTCATTTGAAATGTGATTCTATACATTTTAGTATTTCCTTCTGCAACTAATTCTATGTCATTTCTTTGAACTATTTTTATTACTACTAACATTAATTGACTTTTACTAGGCTCCAGGCATGTTGCATGAATTATCTCTTAAAAATTATCACTGAAGCCTTATAAAAATAGAAAAAGATGCCATTATTATTCTCATTTCTTGGATAAGAAAACATACTTAGGAGATTAAGTAACTCGTCCAAGGTCTTATAGCGGAAATGAGGTGCCAATATAATAAGCAGTCTGATCCCAGAATCTAAACTGTGTCATCCGCACTCTTTTCCCATGAATGACTTGGGACTTACACCAGTGTGAGTAGCAGCAGTATCTCACCCATGGTATTTGTAAAGAAGTTGTAATGTTCTGCAAAGTGCTCAGATTTATCATTTAAATTAGATGTGTCACCTAATTACTATCTGATCTTAGAAAGCAACTCCTTCCCTTTAGATCTCAGTTTCATCATATGTAAGATGATGATGGCAAAGCCTACTACACAGTACTATGTGGGGATTAACTAAAATAACATATTTAAAAGTGTTTTGTGTACTCTAAAGTACTGATCATCCATAGAGAGATTCCTTAAGTGTCACACCGAAGATAGCAATTACGTCTTACTTGTCTTTTCATTCCTGTGGTACCCAGCTTGGCTCCATTCCTGTGTAATCTTGGGTGTTGTGACTCAGTTTTATCATCTGTAAAATGGGGACACTAGTTGAACCAAATTTCAAAGCTTGATTAAAAATTCAGTCTTGCACCAGGCAAATAGCAGGTGCTCGATGACATTAGTCATTGTAACTATCATATAGATTTTTATTATTATGTATCTCAGTCTCTTCAAAACACGGATGTTAACCTAAGTATCTTCTCTTGGTTCACTCTCAACCCATTTCCCATTAGTTACCCAGTTTTGCCAAATGGCCTCTGGAACACTACCTATTTGTACCGTCCTTATTTGAAGACTTATTACCTGCCAGAAGGAGAAACCTGAAATGCCGAACTCATCAGGACAGTCAACTCCTTGGAATCTTTCTTGACACCCCCCAATGCCCCCCAACCTAGCAGACAGAGCCTAAGCCCCTGGACCTGGCAGAACTTCATACCAAGTTCTGTGTGACATGCCCTCTCTTTCCATTCCCAACCTACTTAATTCTCTTGGAACATAAACATGTCATCAAAACCCAGAATAAGATCATGAACTCAAAAATTTGGGATGAATCAGTCCAGATGTGGGTTTAAATAACTCAATAAGAGAATCTTTTAAAGAAGAAAGAAAAGGGTAGAATATATTGCAGTGTCTATATTATCATTAAATAGCACAGCATTACCTCAATTATCTGGAGAGCAGTCCCTAGGAGAGCACTATATATTGGAACAAATCTCTCTACCTGGATATTAAGTCCTACCTATCTCAGAAGATCCGTCACACAGCTCTCAGCCAAACCCCACCTATTTGACCTGAAAGTTTTCATTTAAAGCCCTCTTTAGGAATGATTCTTTCCCACACATTAATAGTGGGAGACTTTAACACCCCACAACAATCTTGTTGTCATTATTAGATCAACAAGACAGAAAATTAACAAGTATGTTCAGGACTTGATCTCAGCTCTGGACCAAGCAGACCTAACAGACAGAGCTAACAGAGCTCTCCACCGCAAATCAACACAATATACATTCTTCTCAGCACCACATAGCACCTACTCTAAAACTGACCACATAATTGGAAGTAAAACACTCCTCAGCAAATGCAAAAGAATGGAAATCATAACAAACAGTCTCTCAGACCACAGTGCAATCAAATTAGAACTCAGGATTAAGAAACTCACTCAATGAGCTGAGATCACACCACTGCACTCCAGTCTGGGTGACACAGTGAGACATTCCATTTCAAAAAAAAAAAAAAAGAAAGAAAGAAACTCTCTCAAAACCACACAACTACATGGAAACTGAACAACTTGCTCCTGAATGACTACTGGGTAAATAAGGAAATTAAGGCAGAAATAAATGAGAACAAAGACACAACATACCAGAATCTCTGGGACACAGCTAAAGCAGTATTTAGAGGGAAATTTATAGCACTAAATGCCCACAGGAGAAACCAGGAAAGATCTAAAATCAACACCCTAACATCACAATTAAAACAACAAGAAAAGCGAGAGCAAACAAACTCAAAAGCTAGCAGAAGACAAGAAATAAATAAGATCAGAGCAGAACTGAAGGAGTTAGAGACACAAAAAAATCCTTCAAAAAAATCAGTGAATCCAGGAGCTGGTTTTTTGAAAAGATCAACAAAATAGATAAACTGCTAGCTAGACTAATAAAGAAGAAAAGAGAGAAGAATCAAATAGACACAATAAAAATGATAAAGGGGATATTACCACTGATTCCACAGAAATACAAGCTACCATCAAAGAATATTATAAACACCTCTACGCAAATAAACTAGAAAATCTTGAAGAAATGAATAAATTCCTGGACACATACACCCTCCCAAGACTAAATCAGGAAGAAGTCGCATCCCTGAATAGACCAATAACAAGTTCTGAAATTGAGGCAGTAATTAATAGCCTATCAATCAATAAAAGCCCAGGACCAGACAGATTTACAGCCGAATTCTGTCAGAGGTACAAAGAGGAGCTGGTACCATTTCTTCTGAAACTATTCCAAACAAATAGAAAAAGAGGGACTCCTCCCTAACTCATTTTATGAGGCCAGCACCATCCTGATACCAAAACCTGGCAAAGACACAACAAAAAAAAGAAAGTTTCAGGCCAATATTCCTGATGAACATCGACGCAAAAATCCGCAAAAATCCTCAATAAAATACTGGCAAACTGAATCCAGCAGCACATCAAAAGGAACGATTCTTAAACAAGCTTAATTTTATTATTTCCTAGCTTGCAGGAAATAAAAGAATTCATAAGAATGTGATTATCAGAAAACATGAATGAGATAAGGTGATCACAGACTAGATGTGGGGGAAGAAACAAGAAACTGAAAACCAGATCCTAAACTATATTTTCACTGAAGACATATATAAAGGTTTCTACTGCCTGGAATATCGTCTCCTCTTGAAATTTCTGGAAGTTTCCTCATTTGATGTAAGCTTTCACTCCCCAGACTCTTACAGCTGGATGTGGCTATGCTGGGTATAACCTTTATGTTGCCCATATACGATGTCTGATCCTCCTTACTATAGCCTAAATGTTGGGAGCAGAATCTTTTTTCCCATTAATTCTAAATATCTTTCTAACTTACAAACCCTAGTTTGGCCAACTGGGGCGTGCAAGCTACAAACTAGGGGTATGTGGAGCTTGTGGTCAGGCATACATCTTCCCAGAATATCAAGTTTACTCCATGAACAGCGAAAGCATGATTTCAAAACGTAGTACAAAGTTTGAATTAATTTTAGAGCTAAAACAGGAGGCCTCAAATAATATTTAGGTTTGAATATGGCTATTTTTCCTACACACCCCCAATAATAATACACACAGTCGCTATTTTCTGCCTTTGAGATTTCTAGGTAGAGAATTTGACAAACACTACCCTAGAGAAGACAGAAAGTGAGCATCATGTGTTTTTAAAATTAATATGGCTAGAAAATATGTAATAGTGTGAGTTCTATTAACAATGGATAAAGTTTTTTAAAAAGTATTTGTGAAGGTAGCATTCTTCTTTTAAATGCCATAGGCCTTTATTATATTTCCTCATTGCTTGTCAGGGAGGAAGGTGAAATCCATGTATGTCTAATGCCTTCTTTCTATGTGAGATTGTACAAAGCAGGCATCACTGTACTTAGGGAAGGGAAAGTTCATTTCTACACTTGATTGCTTATCAGACCCAGTAGATGCTGGGTTTTCGGAGCTTGTATTATGATCTCCTGGATACATCAAGTATCATAAATTTTAGCATTCAGCATAATTCTTAAGTGCACACAGCAATAACTTAAGTGTTAAGAGGAATATCCAATAGATATTCATTAAAAATATCAAAAAATGGCCGGGCGTGGTAGCTCAAGCCTGTAATCCCAGCACTTTGGGAGGCCGAGACGGGTGGATCACGAGGTCAGGAGATCGAGACCATCCTGGCTAACACGGTGAAACCCCATCTCTACTATAAAATACAAAAAACTAGCTGGGTGAGGTGGCGGGCACCTGTAGTCCCAGCTACTCTGGAGGCTGAGGCAGGAGAATGGCGTAAACCCGGGAGGCGGAGCTTGCAATGAGCTGAGATCCGGCCACTGCACTCCAGCCCGGGTGACAGAGCGAGACTCCCTCTCAAAAAAAAAAAAAAAAATCAAAAAAGACACATATTCATTGTGTATGTTCATTGCCATGCTATTCACAATAGAAATGACATGGAATTAACCTAGCTGCCCATCAGTGACAGATTGGATAAAGAAAATGTGGTGTATACACATTATGGAATACTATACAGCCATAAAAAAGAATGAAATCATGTCCTTTGCAGAAACCTAGATGGAGTTGAGGCCATAATCCTAAGAGAATTAATGCAGGAATAGAAAACCAAACACTGCATGTTCTCACTTGTAAGTGGGAGCTAAACATTAAGCATACCTGGACATAAATAGGTACAATAGACACTGCAGATTATAAGAGGGTGGAGGGAAGGAGGCAAGGGACATGGGATGAAAAAGTACCTGTTGGGTACTATGCTTACTACCTGGGTCCAATATACCCATGTAACAATCCTACACATGCACACCCTGTATCTAAAAGCTGAATTTTTTAAAAAAATAACAAAACTGTGGTTGAGGTGGCAAGCAACTTTAACCCGGAAAAAGGAAAAGAAAAAAAGGAGGAGGGAGAGGAGGAGGGGAAGGGAGAGGAGGAAGGAGAAGAGGAGAGGGAGGAGAGGGAGGAGGAGGAAACTGTGGAGTTGAGTAGAAGCCACAACACAGAAAGCATGACATTGAAAACAGAAGTTGAGAAAGAATATGAAAAAAAGGGGCACAAGCAAGAAAACTTTTAGTCATTTAATCATTGTTCCATTCATTGTTTAACAAAAACGTAATCAAGTGTTAGACACTGTGCTACGGATGGGTCTACGATGGCAGTGGAAGGGGAAGCTAATAAGAAGACACAGCCCCTATCTTCCTGCAGCCTGAAAGGCCCAATATAACCAGAGAGAAGAAAAGGAGTTGTTGAAGACTGTTTCTATGCAAAAACCGACTTAAACATTTTGACATTCAGGACAGAATGAGATCAAATAAGCCTAACTGTTGTATGTATGACAAAGGAGCTTGAAAAAGCTCCATTCTAGAGAGGGCCAAGATAAGGCTAAGAGTGGACCCATGGGCTCACTGCTGGGGAATTGCTCCTTATTGGCCGAATGAAATGGCATGCCTGTGTGCAGAATGTGGAAAGAGTGATGGAAATGCCACCAAAGTTAAAATGTAAAATTCCAGGGTGTGGATTAGAGGCTTATTCAGTAAAAATGACATTCACTGTCAGAGACAGAGACAAGGCAGGCAGACAGATAAGAAAACAAAAGACAGTGTGGCCAAATCTACTTTGTCATGTGATGAGGCTATAACAGCATTGTGGATTAGAGGATCCATTTACCCCCTGCATATTATAATCTATTAACAACAATTGAGTACCTCATCATGTCTAGTAACATCAAAGGTAGATTGTGCAGAAGATTAAGTCTTTCTTCTATAGATTTATCCATTCTAAACCACACATTAATTTTCTTATACAGATACCAACACCAAAGGGAAAATACTAGGTTTATGTAAACAGACCATCACTTTTTAAAGTCAACAAGAAATTCCCAATGACTTTATTCTGCTCATTGTGAAATTCCCCATTAGTGCACCATTATGTTTCATAATCTTAGTGATTGCCCCAAATTGCTTCATAACAAGTGGGTGAACAACACTGATAAGGAGAGGTATTTTATTCTAAACTGAGATATGTCAGGACTGGTATGTTTTTCTTCAGACAGTTACAGCAGCATGTTCAGAAAGAATGCCTACATCCCAAAGAGGAAATTAAATCTCAGCTGAGCTTTCTGCTATTAAAACTACTATTACATCTTTTAGACATGTAATCTCCATGTGCTCAAGATATTGACACAATTGTTATCTAAAAACCAAGTGGAAATAACCAGGGGGAAAATACTTGGTTTTCTAAAGGTAGAGAATGAGGAGGGAAAGAGATGGAGTAAGAAATTATTGGAACAGAACATGGAATGGAGTCTCTACTATTCAGAATTGCCTAGAATCATAGTGCTAACCCCGCAGTACACAGCTCACTAAAGCTCTCATCCCCAGCCTGATGACTACTCTTCTCTCTTCTCCCTATTTATATTAAATTGTCTTGCAGACCGTTCTTTACCCCGCTCTCTTCAATGCAAAATTGTCATGCTTAATATCTGTAAAGTCTTCAAATTGAGGATTGCATCCTGTATTCTCTGCAACATCCATGTTCTCACCTGTATTGGAAAGGCTTTTCTGAAAATGCATTCCTTCTTCGATAAAACATTTACAACATAGTCTTTTCGTAAAGGTTCTCCTTTGCTATGTAGATCTCTGGAATAATCCTCTTTGAGGAATGTTCTAGCCAAAATTAGCAAGGGAAACCTGATGCATACAATAGGCTCCGTCTAGCTAATATTTGTTGAGAGTCCATTCCAGACCTGGCTATTTTCTGCCATCAGCAGCTTTGAAGTTCTGAGGTGTGGAGACAGTCATTGAATCCATAGTGTCACATTTGGAGTCCATTATAATAACTTCCAGTATTTACCCAGATGTAACTTGAACGAAGCCAAATGCATTCTTGGATATCCCCTTAAGGGAAATAATCTTGATATTTTACCCTACCATCCCCTACATAAAACAATAAAGATGCTTACTCGAGGTAAACAGGTCTCAAAAATATCAATATAAGTAGTTACAAGCTTTGATAGACCTTGGAATCCAATTATCTACAGTTTCATGGTGGCTAAATAATTTATGATAATTGCAAATTCATAAGATTATAATTTGCCATAGCCAAACCTATGAATTTCCTGATATCTTTAAAAACATGCATTCTCAAGGTGAAACATGGCATTTTCTGTGTTCGTTGCTACCAAAATTATCTAATTATAACAATTTAGAAAGCATCCCATTACTTAAACCTGGATCATTTGGAGGTTTTCCCTGTTAATGCAAAGACATAAACCTAAGAGCATTGCACCATCTCATTAAGCCTCCTGATTTCAGCAGCTGTCTGGTATTAGCTGAAAGCAATCTACCGTGTGTGCTGAAACGGCGTCCTGTTCACCTCTGCTCCACAAACAAAAGCAAATTTAGAGAATGTACACATACATGCACATGGATACAACACACACAATACAACATACAACACTTACATAAAACACGTATAGCTTGGTAAGTCATAAGGTAAACTCCTGTGACCATCACCCAAGTCAAAAAATAGAACTTTGCCAAATATGTCACAAGCCCTTTCATATGCCCTATCCTGATTACACTTGCCTCCCTTTCTCCAGAACTAATCAGAATCACAACTTACAAAGCAACCACTTTCTTACATTTCTCCATACTTTTCTCACCCAACTGGGCATCCTGAAATGTTATTATTTAGTCTTACCCATTTCTAAAACTTTTTATTTAAAATTATAGATTTGCAGAAGTTCCAGAAATTTACAGGATGGTCCCACACACCTTTTACTCCTCCTTCCCCAATATTAGCATCTTGCATAACTGTAGTTGTGATATAATTAGAAATATATATTTGGTCTCTTCCCGTGGTTCCTGACACAGAGCTCCTAAAACCCTCATTGTTTCCTGAGTGATAGGGGTGATAAGAGCATCTTTCATTATAATATTTGGTCTTAGTTCCTGGCTCCATACATAAGAACTTCTAAGATGCTTGGAATCTTCACAGTGATGAGTGTGTCTTTCAGTATTCTAATGAGATGACTGGCACCAGGGGCCCTACATAGCTTCAAGATGAGGGCTGGTTGCCAGAGGAACCAACCATGTGAGTAGAGGATTAAAACTTTCAGCCCCACCCCCAACCTCTGGAGAGGGAGAGGGACTGGATATTGAGTTCAATCACCAGTGGTCAATAACTTAATCCATCATGCCTAGATAATGGAACCTCCATAAAACCCCTAAAAAATGGCATGTGAAGGGCTGGTGAACACTTGGAGGTGCCTGGAGGGTGGCATGCCTGGATAGGACATGGTAGCTCCACATCCCTTCCCACATACCTTGCCCTATGCATTTCTTCTATTTGGCTATTTCTGAATTGTGTTCTTTATAGTAAACCAATCATGAATTCTGTGAGCTGTTACAGCAAATATCAAACATGAGGAGGGAATTGTGGGAATCCCCGGTTTGTGGCTGGTCAGGCAGAAGTAGAGATGGCAACTTGGAATTTATGAATGGCATCTGAAGTTGGGGTAGTGTTGGACTGAGCCCTCCAACTTGTGGTATCTATCGCTAACACTAGGTAAATAGCAGTAGAATTGAATTGACTACACCCAGTCAGTGAATTGAATGAACCCAGTTGCTGTCTACAGAGAATTGGAGAATTTCTTGGTGGTGGAAAAAACATCATATTTGGTGTCAGAAGTGTTGTGACTAAGAGACAAGTTTTTTTCTTTAATAGTATACCATGAAATCCATGAAATTGACATTGATGCGATTCACAAAGTATATTTAAATTTTACTAATTATATATTCACTCATTTGTGTGTGTTTATAATGCTATGAAATTTACATCACATACATAGCTTTGGCTAACAACTACTACAATCAAGATATGTAACTGTTCCATTACCACAAGGCTCCTCTGCTCCCCCTTTATAGCCATAACTGCCCCTCCTTTCCCAAATCCTTACATCTAGTAAATATACTCTTTTTTTCCATCTCTATGATTTCATTATTTTAAGAATATTCAAGTGAATTTATACATCATGTAACCTTTTGAGGGTGACTCTTTTCCACATAACATAATTTTCTGGAGGTCCATTCACTTCATGTGTATGAACAGCACCTTTTTTATTGCTGAGTCGTATTCCATGGTATGGATGTGTCACAGTTTGCTTGATCATTCAACCATTGAAGAACATTTAGGTTGTTTCCAATTTTTAGCTATTATAATAAAGCTTCTATCAATAGATATAGTTTTATTATAAATCTATCAGGTACATATTTTTGTTTGAACACAACTTCCTATTTTTCGAGATAAATGCCAAATTTTATGGGTTATATGTTTTAATTTTAGAATAAATTATTAAAATGTTTTCTAGAGTGACTTTACCTATTTTTTTTCCCACGAGCAATACATGGGCTATCCTGTTTCTCTGCATCCTTGCCAGTGTTTTGTGTTTACCATTTAAAAAAGAATTTGTTATATATTTAATTCTCCCTTTATCTTTCTTTTCCTTATAATTTGTTTGCTGAAGAACTCAAGCAGGTTGACCTGTAGAGTTTCCCGGTCTGGATTTTACTGAGTGTATGCTCATGGTGAAGTTAAACAAGAAACTAAGTTCAAAAGCTTGATTAGATTCTACTTTGATCTTTTTGCGGGGGCATTAGCTGGTAGTGTATACTTCCATCAGGAAGTTCATAGTGATCTACTGATCTTATATCTCTGTTGATAGCAGCTTTTGAAGCTCAGTACCTAAATCCATTAATTTATGCCAGATTGAAAAACGGTTCTATGTTAATTATATGATTATATTACATGAAACAAATTTATAAAAAAACTTTTCTTATCTACTGTTTGCTTACTCAGTAGTATATTCACACAGAAGAAGGACAAATCTTACTTTCTTTTACCAATTTTCAGGATGAAGTGGTTCTTTGTTATTCTGCAAAGGTGGCCAGTTCTCTTTTTAACATCACTAGGAGTTCATGAAAGCAAACAAATTTGATAGTTTTATCTTATTAAATATTGGGTATTTCTAATTACTATTATTTCTCCTATTACTATAACTCAAATTGTTCTACTTTGGGGCAGTGGGAGCCTCTCCAAATTGTCTCCTGAGTTCCTTTGACACAACCCTTGCAGCCTCAGCTAACTTTGTGGCTATTTGCTCTGACAAAATGGTCCAGGCTTATATACTTCCTGTCACATACCCAGAGCCAGCCATTTCTTTTTTGTTTTTTTGTTGTTGTTTTGTTTTGTTTTTAGTGGGAAATGATATTTTAATATTATAATCTGGGGTGTATAAGTGATTATTACAGGTTGAACATCCATTATCTGAAATGCTTGGGACCAGAAATGCTTTTAATTTCTGATTTTTTAAATTTTAGAATATTTGCACATACATAATGAGCTATCTTGGGGATGGGACTCACATCTAAACACAAATTCGTTTGTGTTTCATATACACCTTATGTACATAGCCTGAGGTACTTTTATACAATATTTTAAATAACTTTGTGCACTCATCACATGAAGCGTAGAATTTTCCACTTGTGGCATCATGTTGGTGCTCAGAAAGTTTTGAATTCTGAAGCATTTTGAATTTTGGATTTTCAGATTACAGATACTCAACATGTATTACTGCACTAGTCATTATTTCTAAGACTTTTTGGTAGACAGAGCTGGAACATATATGGTAAAATGCCTCATGGGTGCATTCTGATATTTCTAATTCAATTTCAGGACAGCAGGGTTTTAACTAAACCATTTTTTACGGCATGTCTGTATCTCCATCTTCCAAACCATGTATCTCAAAGATACATGAGTTGATAGAATTAGAATATTACTTACATATTCTGCAAGTATGTCATACACTTACACATGTAACATTACTAATACTGCTACCACTGACTGTGATTAATAAAAACAGTCACATTTTTACATATGTTATACTCCTTTTTATCCCCCATTTCTTCAAATAGTTTTATTATGTCTATATCATTGCATATGGCCACTATTATATCGTTTCCTTTTTGACACTTATTTCATCTGAACTTTTTAGTGAGTATATATTGAACACTAGCCATCACTTCATAGGCTCACATCTCTCTCGTCATTTTGGTTGTCTGAAGCTTAGTCTCTAACAAATTCCTCAAGGACTCTTAGAAGCAAAATCCCTAAAGTTCTTAGATGTTTATAATAATTTGTGCTCTCTATACTTGGAAGTTTTGTTTTCAAGTATATAAAATCTTTGGCAAACATGTTCTTTCCTTGAGTAGTATAAATATGTTGCTCCATTTTCTTCTGGCATAATGAAAATTTGATGATAATCTAACTTTTCCCCCTAAGTCACATGTACTTTTTGCACAGGTTTCTAGTGGGTATTTTTCTTTTTCTTTCGAGTTGAATAACTTTACTAGAATATGTCTTAGCATTTATTATTCTGGGTTGGTAATCTCAGGTACATAGCAAGGTCACTGTTTATAGATAATTTTTTATTGTATAAACTTAAGATGTACAATATGAACTTTTGATTTACATATCCATAGTGAAATGATTACTATAGGTAAGCAATTTAATATATGCATTCTTCCATACTCTTTGCTTTTGCTTTTTTATTTTTATGGCAAGAGTACCTAAAACCTAGTCTCTTAGCAAATTTTCAAAATACAAGTATAGTCCTCTTGCTGTACATTAGATCTCTAGACCTATTTATCCTACATAACTGCAAGTTTGTAACCTTTGATCTTTATCTGTCAATTTCCTCCCTCTCTCCACCCCTGGTAACCAGCATTCTATTCTGTTTCTATGAATTTGACTTTTTTTTTATTCCACATAGAAGTGACATTTGCAATATTTTTCTTTCTGTGCCTGGCATATTTCACTTAGCATGATATCCTCCAGGTTCATCCATAGTGTCACAAATGGCAATATCTGCTTCTTTTTAAAGGCTGAATAATATTTCATGTGTGTGTGTATAACACACACAATTTCT
The DNA here is from genome assembly GCF_000951035.1 of Colobus angolensis palliatus. Classification (NCBI taxonomy): domain Eukaryota; kingdom Metazoa; phylum Chordata; class Mammalia; order Primates; family Cercopithecidae; genus Colobus; species Colobus angolensis. The sequence continues at coordinate 12,867,524 of NW_012118265.1, read as the reverse complement.
TTATCCATTCATCCATTGACACTTGTTTCTGTATCTTGGCTACTGTGAATAATGCTGCAAGGAACATGGGAGTGCAAATGTCTTTGAGGCACTGATTTCATTTACTTTTGATATCTACTCAGAAGAGGGATTGCTGGATCACACAGGAGTTCTATTTCGATCATTTTTTATTTCAGGAAAGTTTCTTGCATCATAATTTTAGTATTTGGTTCCCTTGCTTTGACTTTTTTCTATAGGGATTGAATATGTTGGATCTTCCTGGCATGTTTTTCAATATTAGTCAGATTCTCTCAAATCTTTGTTTTATCTTTGTTTTTTAGTTTAATTTTTTTTTTCTTTTTTAACCTTTTATTTCTCTTAAAGCACTATCTGTGTGTTTATTCACTCTTGTGTGTCTTCCAGTTTACTGCTCAATTCTAATAATTTTTTTTCTTTTCTTTTTTTTTTTATTCTTTCTTGGTTCTACCATTTCCCTGGCAGAGAGGCTGACTCTAGGTTAAGCCCACCATATTGGAAAAGAGTGGATGGTGTTAAAACTGCTTTTTAAAACTGCACTAGTAAGGCTTAAGGGGTTGAGAGAGCCGGGCCTTTTCTTTTAACTTGGAAGAATTTGGACCAAGGGGGAAAATGTAGAAGGCTGACAGGTGATCCATATTCACATCTCCAAGATGTCTCTGAGATGTTGAGCAGAATATTATGTGCTTTTAAAGCACTAGTGTTTGCCTCTACTTAAAGAAAATTGTAGTAATTTATAATGACTTTATTCTCTGCAGGAAAATACTCAAGGGCAATTACCTCCAGGCCCTTCCCTTCAGAATTCTAGGACTGCAGCAGAGACCATTTTAAAAAGAAGTTTTCAGAAAAACCTTACTTAACCCTTTAAGATCTCATATGAAGCATCTGTGTTGTTAATGAATGAGGCCTGGAACTTCTGTAGCATCTGCTTCATGTCAGGCACCTTATATTGATTATATTATTAAATTCTCCCCCACTATTTTAATCATCACTATTTTAAATGAGAAGAAATGTAAACTCCAAGAGGTTAAGCCCTTGTCTAGGATCACATAGAATGGTGGACATTTGAATTCTGGCCTTTTCTAACTCCATGATCATAAACCACATTGTCTTCTGTTTGAAATTTGAAGGAAACAAAGTAAAACAAAACAATGAAACAGGTGTTGCTTTTCTGACTTCCTAAATTACCTGATCTCTGCTGCCTTATTCTATTTTTCAAATGCTGTCAACCTTACTTTTATTCTCTCCATAGCACATATATTCCCTTGTAGTGTTAGGTTTCTTCTCTCAGCTCAAATTCTGAAATAACCCAGCATATAAATGACAGTGGTATGGGAGCAGCATAGGTCTGTAATGGAAGCGTTAGTCCAGAGGACAGAAAACTTTGGGCAAGTCACCTGAACTGTAACTTTGTTTTCTTGTTTCTAAGAAAGAAATAACAAGCCCATAGTTAGTGGCTAGGCTGTGCAGCTCCCAAATGTTAGTTTCTAAAACCACAAGGTTAATGTTTTCTCATGTTCCTGTTCCCTGGGGATCCTCCATTAGGGTGTGATATTTTTGTTGTGCTGATGCTGGATCCCAGGACAACAGAGCAGCCACTTTCTGGAGTGTCTCCGGTCCCCATGACAGGAGAAAGAAGAAATTCCATTAGTTTGCTAGAGCTGCCATAACAAAATACGACAGACTGGGGGCTGAAACAATAGAAAAGTATTTTCTTACAGTTCTAGAGGCTGGAAGTCCAAGGTAAAGCACAGGTGCAGGATTGGTTTCTTCTGAGGCCTCTCTTGTTGACCTGCAAATGACAGCTCTGTAGCTGACCCTTCCTCAGTGCCCACACTTTGGTGCTTCCTCCTCTTATTAGGACACCACTCTTACTAAATTAGAGCCCCATTGTATCACCTCATTTAACCTTAATTACCTATTTAAAGGCTCTATCTCCAAATACGGTCACATTCTAAGGTACTGGAGATTAGGGCTTCAACATATGAATTGGGGGTGGCAGGGACACAATTCAGTCCCTAACAGAGGCCATGGAGAGCTGTGTGCTTGACTGTATCCCCATAACACTTTTCCCATTTTTAACCTACTGCAGAAGATGCCTTTTAAAATCTGACAAAGTGAGAGTAAAATGGATTATCAAAGACTCTTCAGGGAGCCCATGTCATAGAAATCTGAGATATCGAAAGAATGGAAGCACGCTACTTGTAGACTTGCCCCTCATCCATTAGGTTTTTTTCATGCCTCAACAGAGAAAAATTTTGAAAACATACAAGGCAAAGGGAAACCTGTCAAACTCCTCCAGAGACACCACTGAGTGCAGAGGAAAGCATCCCACTTAAGTCAACTTTCTCCTTCACACACCAGGGCCTTCTCCGGTGGGATTGATACTGAGAGAGCATTGCAGGCTTGGATGTGAAGTGGAAGTTATGACATCTTTCCAGCTGAGACTACAAGTCATTTCCCAACTATAGAATACGGGTCCACTAACATGTATCTCTCAATGAGACTAGCCCCTCCATATTGTTAAGACAGGTCTGCAAGTCAATACAGTCAGAAGAAAATCAAAATCTCTAGCAAAGAAGAGATCTTTAATATTTTCACTATAAAACCATTGTGATCCTTTTGAAAGACCTGGAATTGACTCTTTTCAAGTAACCATTTTGAAGCTTGCTAATTTATAACTACAAAATTTACCTTCTCCTCCTCTGCTGAACATCAAATGGTATTGCTTCTCCTGAGTGTCAAGAGGTCATGTCCTCTGCTGACCACAGGCCAGTACCCAGAGTGGACGCTAAAGTATCCCCATATAGAGAAGGTGACCAGTAATTTTTATGTGTCATAGAATTGAAATGTGGTATTTTCTAGCTTCTGGCTGAAGACTTCTCTCCATCCTTCCCGTGACATAATTCTTATAAAGAACAGGTTTTCTTTTTTTTTTTTTTAATTCTAAGTTTGAAAAAAATTCTGAGTCTGTAGTTTTATATTCCTTCAGTACCTCCAGACAGACAGAATGAATGGGGGAGTCCTTTGATCAGACATGCTTCTCCTAGAGATTTTTGATGTAAGATTCTAGTAATCAGAGTAATGGTTCCTAGAGATGCCACCTAAAACTGTGAATTTGGTACCTTACATGGCAAAAAGATCTTTGCAGATGTAAGTCAAGGATTTTGAGATTGAGAGATTATTTTGGATTATCCAGAGGGGCTTAATGTAATCACAAGGGTTCTAAGAGGAAGGCAGGGGGGTGAGAATAAGGGAGAGAGATTTGAAGGTGCTGTGCTGCTGGCTTTGAAGATGGAAGAAAAGATCATAAACCAAGACACGGTGGGAAAAATGAGTGAATTCACTCTCTCCTAGAGCCTCCACAAGGAACAACTTCCTGCATACACCTGGATGTTAACTTATCAAAACCTGGTTCAGACTTCTGACTTTCAGGACTGTGAGATCATAAATCTGTGTTGGTTTAAGCCAGTAAGTTTGTGATAATTTGTTATAGCAGCAATAGAAAACTAATACAAAAGTTTACTCCAAACAGTCCCCAAATGAAATTTGAAGTACAAAATTCTTCCTGCTTTATATTCACCTTCACTGATAATATAAACACTTATTCAACTTAAAAACTCTCAAATCTTCTCCAGGCCTGGTCACCTACAGAGTTTCAAATGGTCCAATTAAATTACAGGCATATTCTGACATTACTTCTTGTCCTCTCTTCTTATATAAAAGACAAACTGGTTCAAAAAACTTATGACACAGTATTGTAGTATTTTTACCTTTCTCACCTGACCTCTAGACCCATCCCAAAAATGTCATTGACTGACTTATGATCTTGCATGTATCTGTATGTTTGAACTTCTGACGACATGTTTCTTTTACACACACACACACACACACACGTTCTCTTTTGGGAAACCATATCCCACTGTCCCTAAATGTCAGCATAATCCCTGGGGCACCCTAAGTGGAACTCACACACCATATCCCCAGGTATGCATGTGTGTAAGAGGGACTCTGCACTCCCTCTTATATAGTTGTTTATTCAACAATATTTATTAAGAATTCGTGGACTCTGGGGCTAGAATGTCTGGGTTCAAATCCTAGCAACTCCCCTTGCTAACTGTGTGACCTTGACTATTCAATTTAATAAACATTTTTAAAACTTCATTTCACCACATTTAAAATGGGAATAATAGCAATAACTACTACATAGGATTGTTTATGAGACTTGTATGAAAAGATAATATTCATACTTAAGACAGTGACTACCATGTACATGAGTGTTTGCTATTATTATTGTATATAATATTATTATATATTATTGTTATTACCACCAGGTGCCAACCACCACAGCTGTAACAGTGAAGAGAATGCAGCCACTGTCCTCAAGGAGCTGTCTTTCTAGTGGGAGATTCAGGTAAGAAAAGAGGCCAGTGTGATTCAGGGCAAATATCAAGAAGGAAGAACAGGTTCTGGGAGCACATAGGTCGCTGCAGAACCCACTGGGAGTGGAGAGGGAGGACAGTCAGTAAGGCTACTTAAGGAGGTAATCCTGCAGGGAAGACCCAGGAAATGAAGAGTCTGCTAGGTAAATGGAGAAACTGGGGAGGAGGGATTTTAATGTGGAGTAGACATAAAAGAGAAAAGGACAAGAATATCTTAGCAGTGGAAACAAAGTAGAAGACTGTTCCCTGAAGGACAGACAAGATATGTACAGGAAGGAGAGCACCTCCAGTAAGAAGTAACACCACCTTGATTTATTAGAGCTGTGCAGGTTGAATTTTGTTTTGAGTACAATACACACATTCAAGATTATTATTGCCAAATAATAAAGACTGAGTGGAAATCAACATTTCTGATTCTTATATGGCAGAAATTATATATCTTACAAACTCTCATGCCACTATGATTAAGTGCAGCCAAGCATGTGGTAACACTCAACCAACACAAAAGATATACTTCCATTTTTTAAAAGAAAAATATCTTGGAAGACTACCTCAAAATCTGGATGAAAACTCAGTCACCCAATAAGAAAACAACAATTTAATGTTATTTATAAGTGCTATAGTGCAAAATTTCTACAGAGGTTTTCAACACTGCTTGGACACTAGAATTATCTAGGGAGAAAATTACCTGTTCGCAGGTCTCATCCCAAACCAATTAAATATTAACATTGACAGATTGGACTTGTCCAACAGCATTTTCCAAAACTTCCTTGGAGGTGATAATGTGTGACCTGTGCAGCCAGGGATAAGAATGACTGACTTAGCATTATCCATAAGATTTTAAGATTTTTGAAATATTTCAAACTTTCTGATTAAATGATCTATTTCAATTCAGAGTACTCAAATTTGTTGGACAACAAAAAGGGAGAGATAACTGAGCTATTAAGTTGGTAAAATGGGAGCTACTATTTCAATGATTTAATTGATTTTGCAGTTTGGATTGTCTTTTTGCCTTCATATATACTCGCAAGTCTAGTTATTGACTTCTATTGTTTTAAGTCACTTTATTTTGTTTTTAAAGATAACTTCAAAGGTTGTTTTGATAACACCCTTGTGACATTTTATTGTATTGCCAACTGAACACTCCATTAATGGGAAAGGACTATGCGTTTCTACAAACTCATTTATTTTGGGAAAAAAAAAATGCATGCATGTCAGTCAGTCAAGAAACAAGTCACAGGCTGCAGAAAAATGTCCTGCTGAACAGAAAATGAGGCAATGGGCAGGAAACAAAGGGCACCATAATGGAAATCTTTCAAGCTTGAATTAAGTTACCGACTAATGAGGATCCTGCAGGGAACAGTGATAAGGGGGCTGGATGCTTATTAAATAACTATTCTTGCAAATTACCTGACTGATGGTGTTGCTGGCAATGCCCTGAAGATCCCCCTGATAAGGCAGGACCTAAGGGGCAGCAGCCATTAAGCAATTTACATGCAGAAGCATCTGAAAAGAAAGTAATTATGAATTTTCTTTATGTGTATTCCAGGAGGAGAAATAGCATTATTTATCAAAAGAAAGATACTTCAACAAATATGCCTTAAAAAATTAGACCTGGTTGACAGACAATTTAAAAAGAAGGATCTCTCATTTGCTATTCACCTACATCTGTGTGATGCATTGATGATATGTTGACACTAGACAATCGGTGGCAAGTCCGATGGATGCCTGGAGTTAACAGGAGGGAAGAGGGCGGGAGCAGAAGAGCCTCAATTCTTTCTCTCTCTCTCTCCATCCACCGCACAACCCCCGCAACACACACACTTTCTTTTTTCTCAAAACTTCCCCCTCTTCAAGGGAAGGAAGAAAAATCTTACAGTTTGAGAGACATTTATGCATTAATTTATTCAATATGCACTTAGTGACACATTTCCTAATATAACATAAGTAGTTCTGGGCCCTGGGTGTACAATGGTGACTTGAACACAGCCCCTATTCCTGAAAGACATTTGATCTTGTAGGGGAAACAAACATGAAACAAATAATTAGTGTCATGCAGGAGAAAATTGTGCTTCACTAAAAAATAATGCATTGTTAACATCCAGCACATCCTTCTGAACTGAGTACAGCTGTTCATTGCCTTTGAGCTATTTTTCAAGTCTGCAAATTGTAGATAACTGATAGCAGTGCAGAATAATTCTTGCCTACAGATATACAAATACTGTCCTGTCTGGTGGAAGTCCAATTGACTTCTCTCTCCCACTATGGAAGTTCATTTTACCTCCGTTTGCACACTCATTTAAATATTCCTGATTTATAAATGTGTCTGGTTTTCTACTTCTTTGAAACAGTTGTAACACCTTTGCTGGTTTTCTCATTGTAGGTTGGTTTTTAAATCTGTATGAGAGTTACGATTTTACTCTTAACAGGGTTGAGAACACAGTATCCCAAAATATGGCACCTTGGCATTTGAATATTTTAAGCTGAAGAAATACGAGAAACAACATGTAGAAAGGACTTTCTGACCTTCACCTGAGCAGGTCATAAAACATTCATGGGAGAGGTATTCTCCCTAGTCCTGGAGGAAAGAAGCTTCTGAAGAGGAAGAGAGGAAACTGAAAAACAGGCCTTGCTACATTTGGTCTTTCCCCTAGTTTATTATGTTTACTTCATACTTCCTTTGTCTCAGCCACATTTCTCCATGACTTTCCATTTTTCATCAAGCCTAGCATAAAAACACTCAGGTATAACCACTTCCTTGGGTCTTGATTTCCTTGTGAAGGCTCCCATGTAGTGTAAAATTTACACTAAGTAAATGTGTATGCTTTTCTCTCGTTCATCTGTCTTTACTATAGGGGTCCCAGTCAATAATTTAGAAGGATAGTGGAAAAAGATTTGTTTTCTCCCTAGTATCTTCTTTTGAAATGACCTTTAAACAGCAGACTTCCCATCAAGGTGGCAGACTGAAAGGGGGTAGCAATATCCCCTGTGGCTCCAAACACACAGACTTGCTGGACACAGTTTTAAAATAATAGATACATAGCCAAACTCAAAAATAAGAAAGAAAAACCTCCAGCTGCCAGTAACAAAGAAAGAACCAATAGTCATAGATATGAGCCAGAGCTGAAATCCTGTAGCTCACAGGAAAGGTAGATTGGACGCATACTTCACCTTATGTCTCTGCAGGCCCCACACTGGTGCTAAGACGGAAAGGGCCTATTTCATAGGGCTGGGAGCTAGAAGGAAGTTACAACATATGCAAATGGGTGGAGGAAAATCATTGCCAGCATCCTGCCCTGGGCCACATGTAGAAATTGAGTCATTGAAAGATAGGGATCTAAAGCCTATGCTATGTAGGTGAAAAGGCTGAATTGAAACATTCATTTGATTAGAAACCTCAAGCCAAAAAACTAAAGTAAAAAACCAGTGAATCCTGTAGGACCTGAATAGGAAGGTTTTTGGAGTAGTTCCAGCAAGATATGGAACTAAGAAACTAAGGCAATGACAGTGAGGATCTAGAGAAGGTAGGGTGAAGTCAAGAGATCATCAGGAGGCTGAAGAGCTGGAGCTACCCCCAGGTTGTATCAGGGAAAAAGGGAAAGTTGTCTATAATAATTCTCAACTTCTTTACTCCATTAACAGAGAGAATAATGGTGTCATTTATAAGAATGGAAGGAGGGAGAGTGAACAGATTGAGCTGGGAATGGAATTGATAATGTTTTGTGTTTGGGTCATGTTGACTTTAAGGTCTAGATGGACATGTCCAGCAAACAGGTCTGCAACTCAGGGGACAGTCCAGGTTAGGGACAGAAATTTAGGAATCAGCAGGTAGTAATAGGAATGAATAGGATTTCCCAGGGAAAGCGTGCCAAGTAAGAACTAAAAAGGAATAAAGGCAAAACTTTGAGGAATATGAACATTTAAGGGACAGGTTAAAGAAAGGAAGCTCACAAAGTAGACTGAGAATCAGCAACCAGTTAAGTAGGAGGAGAAAATGGGGTCACAGAAGCCAACTTAGGAGTTTCCAAAAAGAGGCCACAAATGATAAAGAAGAATGGAAAACTGTGATGGCATGAAACTGATTTGAGGAATTTGAAAGAAGATGACTGAATCTAAGATTCAGGAAGTCATTTTGGAGACTTTTAAGTGAATATTTGGGGTCCATTTCTTTAAAAACTCATTCGTAAGTTGTGCAGCAAAATAGCATTATGACTAGTGACGGAGCTAAGATTCAAGGAAGGCGTTTTGTGTATTTTTTTTCCCAGAAAGTGGAAAGCATGAGAATAAAAATTTCCCATACCAATATGAAGCATAAACAAATTCAATTGTTGACACAGACACAAACAGTAATAATTCTTTATACAGTACTTTGCAGTTTTGAAACACTTCAATATATATCAACTCCTTTAAAACTTGAAACTTCTTAAAATGCACCTTGAGACCCATTTCACCTCTGGAAACAGGAATGAGAAAGGCCAAACACCTTGTCCAAAGTCATGCAACTTGTGATTGGTGGCAACTAGAATAAAACCAGATGGTTTGACCCACTTCAGTGTCAGCACCTCTGGAGACAAAAGTGGCTCTACCTTGAATGCGAATCTGCTATGCTGACTTCTGATTAGCTTAATGAATGCCTCCTGGTTTTTACTTTATTGACTGTCAACTAGCGTAAGAACAGAGCAAACTTGATGCTGTCCACAAATTACGGGCTGCGACACACATGGCATTCTTACTTGTTCTGGAGGGATCCCTTTAACTGTCTTGCTGGAGCAGGCATCACCTTTCCCTGTGAGAATCACTGGAACCTAGGAGCCTTGGGTCTGAGGAGCAGCAGTGTGGAAATCTACCTGCCTTGCTGCTGCCTAAGACCACGCTTCTGTCTGTAAGTTCCCTCAATAAAGCACCCAATACCAACAAAAGGAAAAAAGAAAGAAAGAAAAGAAAACTGTTTACTGGTCTTTACTATAGAAGGATGTTTATGGTGATGGCAAAATTTGCTCCTCCGGCCTAGTCATATACTGAGTGAGGCTGTGAACCCAGAGGAAGGGACAGTTGGGTGGCCTGAAGGGGCTACCATGACCTCAAGGTATCAGAGCCCAACCAAGAGTGGCCAATCGGAATGATCCTCCCAGTGCAGACAAAAAGGGGTGCCTTGTCTGTAGGGAATGAAAGAGAACAATAAAATCAGCTAAAAAATCACTCTGCTTTTTATTTTTTATCACCAAGGGTCAACAATTTGAAACAATGTCAGTAATAAAATGATCCTCCCCACAAATCTTTCATTTGTATAAGTTTTAAACAATTGCTGCACTACTGCTGAGTTGTATTACTATGTATTTAAACCTCCAATTAACCCATTTTTGTCACTTACCCTTTCATAAACATTGTACTCTACATAGAAGTTAATTTGAGTTATACAGTTGGCCCCTGAAATGTGCTTGTTTTGAGATTAAGTGTATAATGGCAAGGAATGGTTTGAGGTCATTTTGGGTGATGTTTATGTCTCTAACTCCTGTGATACTCATATCCCTGTGTGTGAATAAGAGATTCATAAGAAGCAACAATCACACATGGATTCTAAAGACAAGGAAACAGCTTCAGTTAGTAGTTACTTCAATTGTATCACTCTATGCAACCATTTTGAATTTTTATTTGTGATTGATCACTTTTTTTTTTTTTTTTGAGACTGAGTTTCACTCTTGTTGCCCAGGCTGGAGTGCAGTGGCCTGATGTAGGCTCACCGCAACCTCCACCTCCTAGGTTCCAGTGATTCTCCTGCCTCAGCCCCCTGAGTAACTGGGATTACAGGCATGTGCCACCACATTCTGCTAACTATTTTTGGATTTTTAGTAGAGTTGGGGTATCTCCATGTTGGTCAGGCTGGTCTCGAACTCCCGACCTCAAGTGATCCGCCCACCTCTGCCTCCCAAAGTGCTGGGATTACAGGCATGAGCCACCACGCCCCGCCTCAAATTTTAAAAGTATGAAATAGAGTCCAAATTTCAAGGAGTACTACTTTTGTTAGGTAAGTGCAAATTTAACTCATATGTAAAATATTTTACTGAATTTGAATATCTTTAAAAATGAAATGAATTATTTTAGATCAATTGAAAACTAAAGAGCAAATATGTATGATTAGTACTGATTATTAATGGCCATCTCTGAAAATAACTTTATTGTATTGGAGGAAGTATTAAAAAGTGATCCTCTCTGGGTATCAAATATGTGAAATACACCATTGTGGATGAGGAAGGCCAGGAAGTAGATAAATGTTGGCTTACTCCTCCAAATTTAAATCTGTTTCTTAAAATTATCCTGGCCAACTTGAATAGCATTTTAACAAAACTTTTGCAGCAAACAAGGAGGTTTTGTAGATTATAAGGGTGACTGTATATTCTGGTTTGCTGAGGAAAGCTTCAGTTTAAGTGGTTGCTCACTGTCACCATTAATAAAACTTTTTTTCCCTCTCAAAGGTGTCCCTCACATTGGTCGCTCTATAGATGATGGACAAGTTGTGCCCACACAGAACAAAGTTTAGAATCTGAAATACTGTTTTTGGTTCTAAAGAGATGAATGTTAAGGACCGCCTAGTAGTAAGAATGGCAATTGACAAGTTTACTTTCAATTGCAAATTAATATTAAATGACCAGTGAGTAGTGAAGGGAGATCATGAGTCTGTTTAAATGGCAATAAGGTGCCGTTCTTTTCATTGGTTGGACTTGCAGATGAGTAATGTAGAAGAAAAGCACTGGTGTGGATCATCAAGTTTCTATTTCTTTGCTTGACAGTTTTGAAAGGAATGCCAGAGTGACGATATACAATGTAGACAGAAGAGAAGTTTGAGGGTGAAATTTGAAAATTATCAAAGCTGGGGTCAAATCAAGGAGAATGGAAGGGGAGGCCATGCCAAGTATTTGAGGAGGCAGAGAAATGTATGTGGTGGACAGTGTGGGTGAGAGCGGCTGAGTTCAGTAGAAAAATGTCTAACTGCTGAGAGAATATAAATCTATATTCTGAGTTTAAATAAAATCTCAATATGACTCAGATACTAGATAGGACCAAATGATGCAAGCCCTGGGAGAGTATTTTTCCACAAGGTAGTTGTGAATGGAAGCCACCATAACTGCGCTGTGTTCTTCTGTGTTTCTTTGTGTGTACCCTTTTTGGATAGGAACACTCGTTTCCCTGCATTTGCTGAATAAATTCTGAGCTATCTTTTAAAAGGCAGTGTAGTGTGGTGGCTTTAAGCATGAACTTTGGAAGTGAAGCACTTGTGTTTGAGCCCTACCACTATCACTTTGTAGCTCTGTGGTCCTATGTCAGTCAACCTCTGCACCTCAGTCTTGTTATCTGTAAAATGGAGGTCATGATATTGCTTACCCTGGGCAGTGGTTGTGAAGATGAAATGAATTAAATGTTTGGTACTTAGGATGAAACCTGGATCCTGATAAATACTACATGAATGTGAGCAATTGCTTAAGACTAGACTAAGAAATTACTTCCTCTTGGGAACATTTTCTGGCTGCACTTCCAGGCTGTCATGGGGCATCCTCCAATAAGGCCCTGTGTATAGCAGGCCAACACTGTAATGATTTGTTTTATTTTATTTTACCACTCATATTAAACTCCTTCCACTAAAGATTGGGTCTCACAGATTTCTACAGCCCACTGTCAGGATGAGTTCTTCATAACAGTAGGTGCTCGATAAATATCGATTAAATGGATGAATGAATGAATGCTGGCAATTCATCTCTTCAGGTCTCTATCTTTGAAAGGAAAAATACTTGAAGGGAAAATATTAAGCCAACTTTTGTGGCAGAAGGCTGTGAAAAGAGGAATTTACTCCTCAACCACTAAAACCTGACTTTTAAAAAGCAGAGTGATTTTTAGCCGATTTTATTGTTCTCTTACATTCCCTACAGACAAGGCACCCCTTTTCGTCTGCACTGGGAAGATCATTCCCATTGGCCACTCTTGGTTGGGCTCTGACACCTTCAGGTCATGGCAGCCCCTCCAGGCCACCCAACTGTCCCTTCCTCTGGCTTCGCAGCCTCACTTTTTCTTAGCTTTATCAGTTTATTTTGATGTGCCTTGTGTTTGTCCTCACAGTTAGTTTCTGTAATAACATGACTTTTAAAAAATGTATTTAAGCCCTGTGCTATCAACTAAAATACAATATAAATTACTCCAGGGTGGAGGCAGACCCAACCCTTCTGAACCTCAGAGTAATATCAGCAGGGTTGCATCCCTGCAAATGCTCTACAGGAGGATCTTTGCTTCTTCTGATGGCTCTGAGATGGGAGAGTTCCCTGACCCCCTTACAGGACTTGAAATAGGGGTGGCTTGTTTTGCTCAGCTTCCAGTTCAAATCCCTTGTGGGAAGGAGAGCATGCAGGTGAGTGGGTGCAGGAACTGGGGTGAGTGCTGTTAGGTGCTGGCAGGAACAAACCCCCGTGCCCGCCCACAGCAGTGTCTAGCAGTTGCCCATGACCTCTGGAGTCCCAGAGGACATGTGTTACAAGCAGTACCCTTTTAGCGGTTGCTGTTGTGGATGCCTAAGTGTTAACGAGCTCAATGGAGAGTCAGGGTGACAGACACCCTGCCCTTTTGGTACCTGTCTTCTCCTCCATCTTCTCTGGCGTCTGTCTGTCCAGGAAGAATCAAGTCACATGGACTTGAAGGGTGGTGAATGGGGAGACTTCATTAAGCGGTGGAAGTGACTGTCAGCAGAAGGGGAGCTGGAAGGGGGATAGTGCGAGAAGGAAGTTATCTTTCCCTGAAGCCCAGACATCTCTGTCTGGGTTCCTCACCAAAGTCGTGCCATCTGAAGTTAAGCTGCATCTATTGTAGTCTCTGATACTCAGTTGCTGCTTCTCCTCCAGACATTCAGCCACTTGTTCTCTTCTCTGCCACACCACTCTGCTCCTCTGCCAGTGGAGTTTGGGGGTTTTATGGGAACAGGATCAGGGGGTGTGGCTAATCAGGGTGGTCTTGGAAAAGGCGACATTTGAGTGGGAAAACAAGGATGTAAAGTTCTCATTTAGGGCCATGGGTTCAGGCTTGTGAGTGAAACCCTTGCCAGGGACTCCACCCTCTTCTACCCAGTATTTCCCTGCCTTCTGTCCTTATCAGCTCCAGGTGTTTCTTGGCATGTGTTGACATCATTCCAATTTATTTATTTCTCCTCACATGGCCTTCTTTCTGTGTTTCTTCTTGTGTCTCTCTTCTCATCTAAGAACACCTGCCGTTGGATTTAGAATCCTCCCTAATCCAGGATTGTCTCATCTCAAAAGATTTTGAGATTCTCAATTATGTCTGCAAAGATTGTTTTTCCAAATAAGGTCACATTCACAGGATCCAAGGGTTAGGACATGAAAATATATTTTGGGGAGCCATTATTCAACCCACTACACAGAGTAACAGTGTTCGGTTAATCTAAAGACCCCTCACAAATAAGAAGTTGGAGAAAAAAAAAATCCCCTTTGCAAAATGAGGATTGTTAGGAATTGAGTAGATCCCAGTCCCTTATTTAAGAATCCTTGATGGGGACAAGTACCCTGGAAAGAGGCTGAAAAATATCAGGATCCCAAGATGCCAACAAAGAGGCTTAGGTTTGCGCTGATCTCATCTCAGAGGAGAACAGTAGGAGCCAAAAATATCACAGAGAATACTGTCAGTGGGCAGAGTGTGGGCAGAACAATCTGTGGACTCTGCAGGCACATCAGTTGGGGTAGGTGATGGCTGACCTGGTCTCTCTCTTGACAGAGGGAGAGAGTAGAGCAGCTTGGAAATCGCAAAGCATTCCACAGGACTGGCTGGGCTGGGATGAGGTTGGGAGCAAAGACGGAGCATTGTGCAGTTATTCTTAGGATGGATTTTCCTTGAGAAATAGTCTGGGCCCTTTCTATCATCTGTCAGGAGCTCCCCAGAGCACTAACAAAGGACTCTTTCACACTGAAAGGTCTCTGGACTTGATGGTCCATGAAGACTCAATGAGCTCATTTTTTTCTCCCTTCTAAGTTGCTGCAGTCCCATACTGGCAAATGCACATTCATTATCTTGTCACAACTCTGCTAAAGGATAAATTTTAAAATAATGGTGCACTGCACCACAGCAATAATTGCCTCCAAACTATCGTGTATTTGCTTTCTTCAAATGTGTACAAATGAAGTCAGAAGGTCTGCCTGCATTTGTTTTCCAGCTTGTTCAGCTGGGAATGCAAACTGGAAAAATCAGCGTAATTTCTAAGTGCCCCAAACGTTTGAGATGAAGTTCGTTACTACCCCTTCCAATGCCAATCAGATGGAGCTAGATTTCTAATAACTACCACAAATGTTTTCAAAAAAATCTTTTTAAAACAACTTTCTAGCCTTGTTTTGCTATATTCCCAAAACACTGAACTTCCCTTTTTATCAGCTTTTGATGAATGATCAGAAATCTTATTTCCAACTTCTATGAGTGAATATGACTCCATTAGGCCTGCTTACCCTCATGACACCAGAACTGCAATGGTTTTGAAACCCATCAAGGCAACAACAGACAAGTGAGTTTCAAAGTCATCTATTTATTTTTTTCAAAATAGTATATTGGACATTTATTCTTTGCTTTGATCATTTTATGGTACCTTGAATTTCCCCATAGCTCTTCATTTTGAAATGCCATAGCTTTTAACTTTCATATTTTATTAATAGGCTAAAAAGCTGGCAGAAAGTAAAATAATAAAGACTTTTTCTACAGTTTTTCATTATTACATACAGCTGAATGCTGTGGCCACTAGGGTTTTGAAGCAAGGTTTTGAAGCAAGAAGAAAATTATAGAATGTTAACTATGAAAGTAATTGTTTGGCTTTATGGCATGAAAGCAAAAGGAAGTTACAAAATAGGGGCTGTAAATAGACAGTATGTGTAATGATGCCTTCCACTAGTATTGCATGTAGAACAAAGGCTGCTGGGCTCAGAAGCTTTGTATAGTAACTCTAGGTTTCAGTAGGAGTCTATTTGGATATTGGCTACTGAGTAATAATATCCCAGAATCTTAAAGGAGGGCAAGATACAGAAACCAAATAGTAGGGCTCAAGAACAAAGAGGAGCCTAGATTAGGGAGTCAGCAAATACAAATATCTCAAGAAATTTGGAAGTGATAAAACAATACAAGACTTTAGAAAAGGTACAGAACCTTTCAAACTTCAAATTTACTTGAAAGATCTAAACTAGAAAATTTCAGTAAATATTAATTTTACTTATCTCCTGTACTTTATATGTGATTAATGAAGAATCAAACAAAAGGAGCTATCAGAGTTCTTCGGTTGTTAGCAACAGAAGCTGACTGACTGACTTAGAGGAAAGGGAAGAATGTATCAAAAGGATATGGGGTAGCTTATAGAATTAAAAGAAAAGCTGAAGAATTAGGTCTGGAAAAGACATGAACAAAGGCAAGGTTAGAGGATGTGGTAGTAGAATCTAATGTGTGGCCTGTTCTATCAGAATCACAAAGATGAACACACATTAGCTATTTACAATCCTGATTCCTCAGCTAAGACTCCAGTTCCAAGGAGAGTCCCTGAATGATCAGCCAGTGTCACACAGCAAGATCAAGGTGAACAGCTTGATTGACAATTCCAGCAAGATTATTAGTTCCAAACTGGACAATGCTTCTTTGCAAAATTGGGCTGTTGTTACCTAAAGAAAGGGGAACAGATACTATGTACACTAGGTACGCAAAAACAAGAGATCCCATCGTGGCATTCTACAGTGTTTGGTAAACTATTCAGCACCACATAAATACCAGTTGCAATCATTTTGATTCTATTGGTGGAGAGGGCCAGAAAAAAAAGAAAAAGGAAGAAATTGCTTAGTTTAAAAATGGAAGATAGTGAAATACTGAAAATGGTGATTAGAAGAAGAGTTTGTGGGTTTCAGCAAGTTAAACTAAAAAGGGAGAAACTGAATCTGAAAACAAGGAATAACTGAAGAAGAAAGATTCAGAGAAGTGAGTGGAAGAAGAAATTTTGAGGATGGAGGGATTGGCCCAGGTCAACACTCCCATCTCTACCCAGTCAGGAAGCAAAGAATAGAGATGATAAAGAAAAGAAGAAAAATCTACGGCAGAGAGAAGTTAAGGCACTGCCTACTCAGTGGGCATTATCTTAATGTTTCTGAAAAGTGAAAGGTGGTGTCCAGGGTTGGGTAGGGGGCTGCAGAGAACACTGAAAAGAAGAAACAGGAGAAGCAGAAGGAGAAGGAAAAGCAACCTGAAGCATTTTATAATTTGGAAGCGGAAACAGTCAAGTTGCCAGAATTTGCCTGCCACAGAGAAACATGTAATCCTAATTCCTGGATGTCTCAGAGTACTTACATGAAGCAAACCCCTCGACCCAGCTTGCTGCCTTCTCTTTATCAGAATGTGTAGTAAAGGATTTAACCCTACCAAAAAAAGACGTCTGGCCTTTGCCCTCCGCTGCTGTGAGGTAATCTTTATTTGGCTGAGATCCTTGAATTAGTCAAATTGGTAACAATATTATTGGGTTTGGGGCTGGACACTCCAGAAAGACCATCAGTGTAATTTAGGATGGGGCTCTGGGTCACACAGTGTTAGTTGACCTGAAGACTGAGATCAATCACACAGACAATTGATCAATCATGCCAACATAATAGAACCCAATACAAACTCTGAACATTGAGGCTTGGATACGGCTTTCTGGTTGGCAGTACTCTGAGTATGTTGTCACACACTGATGCTGGGAAACTAACATGTCCTGACTTTACAGGGAGAGGACACAGAAACTCCATATTTGGTACTTCCGTTACTCTGTCCTATGTTTCCTCTCTTGGCTTATTTTAATCTGTATCCTTTCCTTGTAATACACCATAATCATGAGTGTAACTTCTTTTTTTTTTTTTATTATACTTTAAGTTCTAGGGTACATGTGCATAACGTGCAGGTTTG
>NW_012118265.1:12697741-12846713 GCF_000951035.1 Colobus angolensis palliatus | reverse complement strand
ATGTAATGGCCTTCTTTGTCTCTTTTGATCTTTGATGGTTTAAAGTCTGTTTTATCAGAGACTAGGATTGCAACCCCTGCTGAGTGTAACTTCTTTCAGTGAGTTCTGTGAATCCTTCTAGCAAATTCTGAAACCTGAGGGTAGTTTTTGGAAGCCCCCAAACTTGCAGTAGGTGTCAGAAGTGAGACTGTCTTGGGAATTCTTCCTTCTGTCTTTGCAGTTGGCCAAACTCCTTGCAGAGAGACTTTGCATGGTGCAGAATTACTTGCTGCTGGTCAACCTGGAAACAAACAAGTGAGACCAGGAAGAATAGGTCCAGAGTGGAAGGTAAGGAAGACCTGCCACCTCATGATGTACAATCTCACATCCATAGCAGGACATCCCTGGCCTGCTACCCCTTCAAAGCATCAAGGACACAGGAGACAACAGATGCAGAAAGTACAGTGCAGACTGCAGATGCACATATTCTTTTAGTCCCATTCAGAAACTTCCCTGTTTTGTCAATTCTCATACCTTAATTCCCACTCACACTCAGATTCTGTCCTCTCAAATACCTGGCCCTGTTATTTACAAGAAGACTCATCCATCATTATGGCAGATTGAAGATGGCCATAAATTCATTCACACTTCTCTCATTAAAAGAAGAAATCTACGGTCCCTCTCCTAGAACCTGGGCCAATTGTGACTGCTTTAACCAATAGAATATAGCTGAAGTGATGCTGCATATTTTCTGGGCTCAGGTCTTGAGAAACTAACAGCTTCTACTTATTGTCTTTTGTAGCATTGGCTCTGGAGGAAGCCAGAGACCATATAAGAAATTCAAAGTAGCCACTTGAAAAGATGACTGGCCAACCTCAACTGTTCTTGCCATCTGAGCCCAGGTGCCAGACATGGGAGAGGAAGCCCCCTAAGTATTCCAGCCTCAGCAGGTGCAATCTAGAGAAGAACCAGGAAGCAGCCAGAGCTGAGAAGACAGATATATGGCCCCACTAAAACCATTCAATCATCTATGGTTATTTGAGCCATTGCAGATGAGGCTGCAGTCAAGAAGGAGCAGAGACAAGCTATCCCTACTGTGCCCTGCCCAGTTTCCTAGCCATAAAACTGTGAGATAAAATTAAACAGTCATTGCTTTTTATCACTAAGTTTTAGGAAGTTTGTTATGCAGCAGTAGATAACTATTTCATTGCCTCATAAATGGAGCCCAGCCTTTCATAGGTGGAGACTCAGCTCTTTTATACCCATGGGTCTTTTCTTTCTTATGCCTACTGGGGCCTAGTTCTCTCTCATACACAGAGCCATGACCTTCTGATCACTGACAGCTATAGAGAACTGACCCTGTTAAACATACAAGAATTCAACCCTCTCACTTGAGGACCTGCCCTCTTACCACACAGGGACACAGCCTTCTCATAGCCACAGAAAACTGCTCTTGACATACACACAAGGACTGAATATCCTCCCATCTGGGGACTCAGACCTCTCACACACCTGGTATACCATCTTATAATCTTACACCCACTTGGAGAGTGGTGCTTGTTTGGGTGACCTGCCCTCAGAGGTGCATCTGTCTCGCATCTGTCTCTCACAAGCAGGGCTTAGCCTTGCTCAATCCCTCTGTCTCCTCTCCCACCTCCCCGCTTCTCTCTCTCACACACACATACTGATACAGCACCCACCTCCTCCCCTGCCTTTCTCTTTTCAGCTACAACGCACACTTAACAGTGCCTTGTGGAGACTATGAGGCTACCTTTAGAGTTTGATGCATTGAGTTACTTCTAATAACAGAAATTGCAAACTCTTAGGAGGGGAGGGTTGTGATAGGGTAGATGGCTGGGCAAGGGAGTAGAATTGAGTGTGATGTTTGGGGCCATGCCGTCACAGAAGGCGATGGCACACACTAAACCAGAAAACCTAAGACCCAGAATATCCAGTCCCCAATACCACTGTAAACTTGAATTCTCATCACTCTTCCGCCTACTGAGCTGCAATTTCCTCATCTTTAAAGGAGCACAATCACCTCACAGACCACACTCTCCATACCTGCCGCTGACATGTTCAAATCCATGCCCTGAGTCCCTTCAGTAAACAACTCCATACTAGATGACCCAAGAAAAGGAGAACTCCCTCCCTAACTTCTCCAATGACACCAGGAGCTTACATCTTGAATGAAGGAGGAAAAGGAGTTATTTAATTTCTGGGTAGGAAAAAACAGCCAGCAGAAAGAGATTTTGTTAATAACACATTTCCAAGAATGCTAGATCCACTAACAGTTATCAGGCATGGGCCAAAAAGCAGTTATAAATGTAAGAGTCAATTAAAAACCCATTGTACCTTATCAAAAAGAATCTGTGTCACTTGTCTATGGGCTCAGCTGAGATCACTGAGTTGAAAAGAAAGCTGACTGAAGTGGCTCCCTCCTTTCCTCAAAAGGCACACCCAGCAATCTGTGAAACTATGTTCTATAGCCCCAAAACAAGGGTGGTGATTTGGTATTTAAAATTTGCTTGGCTTAAGTTGGGCACGGTGACTCACTCCTATAGTCCCAGCTACTCAGGAGGCTGAGGCAAGGTGGGAGGATCTCTTAAGCCTGGGAGTTTGAAACTAGCCTGGGCAACATAGCAAGACCATGTCTCTAAAATATATATAAAAAATAAAATAAAAATTGATTAGCTTGCCACTATAGAACACTCCCCAGGCTTTGGCAATGGAGGTGCAGATTAGGAAAAGCCAACAGGACCAAGAGGAACCACGAAGGAACAGCCGCCACTATTTCCTTATCTGCTTCAAGAGAGAACCCACTTGGGCACCAAGAACAAGAACGTGAAAGGATCCACAGGAAGCACCTGAGAAACTGAGACAAATGGATGGAAATGCCTCCAGAGGACAGAAACTGAGGAACCTGCTATTAAATCACATCTTTATGTTTCTATTTGCTTCTGTTTTGATAAACCATCTGGCCCTGAATTTTCTATTTAGAAAATGATGCTGATTCACCAAATTATCTTCACCTTCTTTCCAGGTCCCAGGCTGGCAACGGTTCTTTTTTGGGACATTTCAAAACAGGGACTGGGATTTAAAACTCAGAACAAGTTGTAGCCACTAGAATCTTAAAGAGTCTTTAAAGTTACAAATGGATCTTTGAGAGGCTGATGGAACTACGGACACCCTCCCCCAAATAATACATACATGCATGTACACATGAGTTTGCATACAATTTCAGGTAAATTGAGTCAATTGGATCTCAACCAATAAGAAATAAAATGACTTGCCCAAGATCACATACTAGTTAGAGGAAACCAGCATAGAGCCCACCCATGTCTTCTGTCTTCCAGTGTAGTATATTTTATGCTTCACATTCTGTGCATTGGAAAACAGGTCTTCCAGACTATAAGCTCCATGAGGGCAAGTCTTGTTCACCAACCTAGCATCTAAGTGCCCAATAAATAAGTGACTCATTCACTTACTGATGGAGAAGAGTAAACAACAACAACAGGGGACTTCCAAAACAACAACAAAAAAACAGATTAAGAATCATTATCAACAGTTTTGTTTCTAATGTTTGCAACTCGCAGCAGACTTGAACTTCTATTCAACTCATTCCAAAATAAATGGTTTTTACACACACACACAAAGAATCACCCATGGGTGCTTACATAGATGCACTGATAAAAAAATACCATAAAATCATATTTTAGTAATATTGATCATGTTTTCTCTAAATCCCTTTTCTCCACTAACACGCTTAATTGTTTACAAAATACCTTTGTTTGGCATTTTCTAAATCATACTACTATATAAAACCCAAATCTTCACATTTCAAAAGAATTACAGAGTAGCATCTGTTGTATGCAGCACTACTAAATCAGGCTACAATTAATTTTAACTCATGTGGGTATATGTACATGGTAAGTACAGTTTCTTATACAATTATTAAACGTAATCAGCCTGTTACTCTTCAGTTTCAATCCTAGTGCCTTTTATTCTTGAGAAAGCACGCTCCCTAACTCTTTTACTTCACGCCCCAGTAAGGTCAGTTTCAAGCCCTCCGTGTGATTACTGATGAATTTCTCTTAGCTTTTACTGTATATACTTCTTCACTTCTTTCTTATACTTGTGTCTTTCCAGTCTCACTTCTACAAATGTCATTAATCTATATAGGGAAGCTTCTCATCAGAACACAGAATTCCCTGTATTTGTTTCTTTAATCACCTCCACCAACGATACACTTCTATCTCACTCAGCTCAGCCACAGGTGGGACCCCGCCCCCAGCCTGCGGCCAACACTAGCCTTCTCCCCTCATCTGTCCAGGAGGCTTTTTAGAAATCAGTAGGCCGGGCGCGGTGGCTCAAGCCTGTAATTCCAGCACTTTGGGAGGCCGAGACGGGCGGATCACGAGGTCAGGAGATCGAGACCATCCTGGCTAACACAGTGAAACCCCGTCTCTACTAAAAAATACAAAAAACTAGCCGGGCGAGGTGGCAGGCACCTGTAGTCCCAGCTACTCCGGAGGCTGAGGCAGGAGAATGGCGTGAACCCGGCAGGCGGAGCTTGCAGTGAGCTGAGATCCGGCCACAGTACTCCAGCCTGGGCGACAGAGCGAGACTCCACCTCAAAAAAAAAAAAAAAAAGAAATCAGTAAAGATGTGATGTAGTCTTGAGTGTAGTCTTGATATGTCAGGGATGCCAGAAGCCATATCCTTTTCCTCTCTGCCCTAGTACAGCCAGAAGAAAGGCATATGACTGGAGCTCAATGAATTAGATGTTCTCTTCCAGGACTTTGAATCTTGAGCAAGGGACACAAGGACCAATCAGATTATTTAACCTAACCTAACCTGTCCCTTCCTGCTGGAGGATGGTGACTGGGGCTTCTGCTTCCTAGGTCTCCAGGCTTCCCATTAATTCTGCAAGTCCCCTCCCTGCATCAACACCACCCAAGCCTATCAAGTTCTCTTTCATTTAAGTTAGCTCAAGAAATTCCTGTGCTTGCAGCAGAATAACCCTGACTGATTCATGAAGAAATCCAGGGGGCAGGCTAAACCAGACCATTCCCCTTCCTCTTTGATGCCACAGTCATGATCATACCACTAGAAGGTGGTTAACTGCTTCTCCTCCACCAGCTATTTTAGAAGGTCACTCCATCAGCAGGGAAATAGGCCCCTTAATTAAGAAGTAAGACATCTGGATACTGGCTTTGGCTGTGCCAATAACCAGCTATGAATCTCAGTGTTATCCATTCACTCTCAATGTGGCAAGCAGTAGTGCCAGCTTATACTTACTGAGGACTTAATATGTGCCAGGCACTGTTTAAAGTGATACACACATATATATATATATTTATGTATAAACACATACATACATATGTACACACATATATAACTACATATAGTCATTTAGTCCTTATAACAATCTTATGAATAAATTACAGTTTTCCCTATTTTTCAGAAGGAAAACTGAGGCATGGGGAGGTTAAGTATCTTACTCAAAGTTACACAGCTAGGAAGTAGCTTGAACCCAGAAAAGCTAGCTCAAGCATATGTACTCTTAGCCACTATACTATGCTGCTCCTGTGGGTCTTGGTATCCTTTTCTCTAAGTTGTAATTAGACTACTTTGAAGATACTGAGATTTATACTCTAATCATAAGACCATTGTGACCCAGTATCATGGGTCCAGGACTGCTCCACACATAATGATTTAAAATTTTAGCTCTTTCAGAAAAGCCTTGGTTCCTCCTGTCAGCTCCAGATGAATGTTTCTTCTGAGTAGTACCCTCATACCCCATCTAATCAAGACAGACCAGCTTTCCTCCGGCCACATCAGTGATTGTCGCTTTAACTGTCTGTATTTTCTCCTATTGCTGCTATAATAAACTGCCACAAACTTAGTAGTTTAAAACAACACAAATTTATTCTTTTGCAGTTCTGGAGCTCAGAAGTCTAAAATGGGTCTCACTGAGCTAAAATGAAGGTATTAAAGGTCTCTGTTTCTCCCAGAGGCCTTAGGAGAGAATCTGTTTCTTTTCCAGTGTATAGTGGCTGTCTGCATTCCTTGGCTTGTGGCCCCTTCCTCCAACTTTAAAGCCAGTAGCACATCATCTTCAACTTTTTCTCTAATTATGACATCTGCTTTGGTCATTACATCTTTTCTGACTCCTTTAAGGAACCTTGTTATTACATTTAGGGCCAACCTAGATAATGCAGAATAATCCCCTGGTCTTATGGTTCCTAACCAAATCTGCAGTCTGTTTTGTCATATAACATATTCACTGCCTGGGAAGATTAAGATATCAAAACCATTGAGGGGCTATTATTCTGCCTACTACAACTATCTGAATACACAACAGTTATACTTACCACCACAATGTTTCCTGTTTTAGACATTGAAATCCAGACATGGAGAATTCCCCATTTCTTTAAATATTCTAAGTGAATATTTCTTAAAGGGTCTAATCCTTCTTCTGGCTGTGGCAGGTAAATGGAGGCAGATACCCAAAAGAAGGGAAGATCATGAATTGGAAATCTATCTGATCAAACTGCAAAGATTTTCCAAGACTTTATTGTTCAACGTATTCTTCAGTTTCTCTTTTATCACTTAAATTCAGAAGCAGTTGGCTTTTAAAGCCCAGTGAAGCCCCCCATTCCTGGATTCTAAATTTCTACATTTCCTTCCATTTTAAATCTCAAACCAGCCAAGTTTTGCTTGATTATCTTGTCTAAGAGAGCAAAAAGAAGCCAAGACACACTAATAGGCTCTTTCCAGCCAATACCTTTCATGTGACAGTCCTAACAGGCAAGTGGTCTAACTCATCCCCTTCCTAGCTATGTGGTCTCTGATTAGTTACTTTATTTCATTGAACTCCCTTTTTTGAGGAAAGAAATTATTCTCTTTTCCATTTACCTAACAGTCTAACTACTGGTATCTCAATGGCAAAGATAATAGCTTTTCATCATTGTCTTCACATTCTAATGTCAGCCTATTGCTTATATGAAGAATACACTGAGGAAGTAAATGCTCCCTCAGGTACATTTCTAAAAACCATATTTATTCTACCAACCAGCATGCTTTGCATATACTAGACACTCAGTAATGTTAGGTACCATTATTTTCTCCCTTCTTTTCCAATTGTTCAGAATCAGAGAAACTTGCCTCTGCAAGGAGATGGTGGTACAGAAAAAAGCATAGTACACATGCTTTTCTACTTGATTAAAATTTCACAGTCCATCTAGTTACCCTATAACCATTGAGGAAACTTCTCAATTTCTGCCACATGTTGTTTGTTTAATAGGAAAAGGGCTCATTTCAGAGGTTGCTGGAAAGCACTTTTCATTGGGACCTACTTTTAAAATTCATGGCCTTAGGGTATTTATAATTCAACCAGTCAGAGTACATGGAGGAGAAAACAACCTTCCTTAGATCACTGATTGCAAACTAGAGGCCACAGAACACATCAGCCCATGGGCATGGTTTGTTTGTGTGTCCTATAATAGTAAAAAAAAAAAAAAAAAAAAAATTTGATTTGGTTTCTAACATTTAAAAACTAAAAGATACCATATTAAATTTGAATTTCTTCCTTCTGATAAAAAAATGGGAAAAGCTGACCACATTGGGTCCACAGTACCACAAGGTAACAATGTACTTGAGAGCAGCTGCTCCCTTTGCACAGGGCTGTAACTCTGCAGTTTGTCTCAGTTCCCCCATTTCCCTTAACCCCCATACTTTCCTACTTGGCCCTGTAAGCAACTGAGTTTGTGACCCTTTGTTCTGGATCCTATGATCTGCAAGGTATAACTAGACTTTTTATTTGTATAGTCTATTCCTTCAGGAGAAAATCTGTTGGATCAATGCACATTATTTTCTGTTTTCTAATATTCTATGCAAATTATCCCTGCATTTGGAAATGTTCCTCTCACCAGCTGATCCAGGGAAGGCTTGGATGCCATGGCCAGACCTGTGTTTCAGCCAGCTTTAACTGGATCAAAGACAGATCGAAGGGAGGAGAGAATAGTTAAAAACAAGAGCAATAGCTTAGGAGAGAGGGAATGGAGGTTTGAATTAGGGCAATGACAGTGACAATGGAGAAATGATAGATGTGGGAAATTTTGAAGAAGCAGAATCAATAGGAGGTAACAACTGATTAGATTTTAGTATTTAATTACTCTTCACTTGCTCCATGAAGTTCTTACTGGACTTTCTACACCCACTTCCTCACTTCAGTCAGGCTCTACTGCTCATTCAGAAAAGCCTTGGTCCCTCCTGTCAGCTCATATTTTCAGCTCATATTTTTATCTCTGCCTAATGTTCTGGTAGATTGCTTACACACAAGTGGCAAAGGAAGTAGAAGAAATCAGGATCAATCTTAAATTTTAGGTGGGAAGACCAACCAGGTGTCTTTAATGAAGACAAAGAGTGCAGAAAATGGTCAACATTTGTTTTCATCTTTGGGGGGTGGGTGGGACACAGAAGGCTGGATAAAAGGGAAATTAGAGTTTAGTTTGGCACGTAAAATTCAAGCAATGGATGGACATATCTATGTCTAGTAAGTAGTGGTTTTGTTTAATGGTCAATCACATGAACTAGAATCAGAATGCCTAGGTTTGAATCCTAGCTCTACTAGTTCCTAGCTCTGTGACCCTGGGTAAATTACATAACATCTCAGCGCCTTGATTTCTCTGAAACATGGGAATTAATAATGTGTCTACTTCATGGGGTAGTCTTATTACTGGGACCTAAGAAAGAGACATGAGCCATTACAGTTGTAGACAATGAACATGCTCCCTTGGGAAGACCCTGTGGAGAGGGAAGAAAGCCAAGTGCAGAGCCCAGCTGTGAGGCAGAGTGGCAGATGGGGCCCAGAACATCAGTTCTCAAATGTGGCTGCATACTGTAATCACCTGGAGAACTTCCAAAAAATACTGATGTTTGGGTCTTACTCCCAGAGATTCTGACTAAATTGTTCCGGCATGTGGCCTGAGTGTTGGGAGTTTTAAAAGGTACCCAGGCGATTCTAATAGACACCAATTTGGGGAGCCATATCCCTAAAGAAAGACACTAAAGACCTAGGATTTCTCATTTTAAAATGGGTTCCATCCATTAAAATGTAGATTCAAATGTAAATTCTAACAAAGTCCTTTCTTATAACATTATTATATATCAGAGACTTGTTAGAAGATATAGTAAAAATAATAGCTACCATTTGCTAGCAATTGGAGTGAAATACTGTACTGATTGTGAGCATGGGCTCTGAAATTAGGCGTAGGTTCAAATCACAGCTCCAATAGTTGCTTAGCTGTGTGGACTTGAGAAATTTACTTATGTCACTGTATTTTACTTTCCTCATCTAAAAACTAGGGATTATATCACTATTTGCCACACAGGGCTAATTGTAGGGTAAGTACACTAATTTGTGAAAATAACTTAGAATAGTGTTTGGCACAGAGAAAACACTAAATAAAGGTTTGATATTATTATCCTGATTGTCACCATTGGGTGTTTATCCTAGGCAAGACACTGTAATGGCCACTTAACAAGCAACAGGGTGAATTACTGAGATATTACTGGTATCTTATCCTGCTACTGAGGACCCATCAACAAAAATAAAGACTGATTTTCCTTTTCTTCTCAAGAGATGGTCCAATAGACCTTCAAGTCTCAATTCAACTATGGGGGTGATAGCTTTTATGTTTCAGGCTCAACTAGGAAGATTAAGCGGTCTATACCAGGTGCACTGGATGCTGAAGAACCCCAGGCTGAGTACTTAATCATAAGGATAGCTGTGTTCAGAGAAGGCTGAATTCACTAACCTAGCAAGTTCACAACTAAATAGTAAGGTACTGTTTAGAAAGAAAGAAGACCCTGAGACTTATACCAGGGACATCAGGTCTGGCATATTTGAAAATCTTGGAACCCCAGATCCCACCGAACCATTTCAGCTTATAAAATAG
Organism: Colobus angolensis palliatus; assembly: GCF_000951035.1. Lineage (NCBI taxonomy): Eukaryota > Metazoa > Chordata > Mammalia > Primates > Cercopithecidae > Colobus > Colobus angolensis. Next base: position 12,836,769 of record NW_012118265.1, on the reverse strand, counting down.
GCCCACTCCTCCCTGTTAAAGGCTGCCACTCCTCCATTGCTTGACGATAATACTGCTGAGACTATTTACTTGAACAACAATATGTGCTTCCTCAGTGTCTACCCACATCTCCCTTCTTGACCACCAAACCAATAACCAGGGTCAAGTGCTAACATAACCAGCTGGGGAAGTGCTGGGTCTCCTAAGAGAGGAAAGGCACTATGCCCTGAAGGAACACAGGAACTAGCAATATGTGCCAGTAGAGTCAGCACGATAGGTAGGACTAGATCCTCAGGTTGCTGGATCAAGGAGTACAAATGAGGTTGAATAAGGAAGAATTTATAGATATGGAAATGTGCTTCAGTGATACAGAACTTTTTTTTTTTTTTTTTGAGACAGAGTCTTGCTCTGTTGCCCAGGCTAGAGTGCACTGGTGTTATCTCGGCTCACTGCAACCTCTGCCTCCCGGGTTCAGACGATTCTCCTGCCTCATCCTCTTAAGTAGCTGGGATACAGGTGCACACCACCATGCCCAGCTAATGTTTGTATTTTTAGTAGAGATAGCATTTCACCATGTTGGCCAGGCCGGTCTCAAACTCCTAACCTCGTGATCCACCCACTTCGGCCTCCCAAAGTGCTGGGATTAGAGGTGTGAGCCACCATACCTGCACCCGGTTGTGATACAGAATTTAAATCCTGCCAAGGACTTTGGGGGATGGTAATAATATGCTGGTAGGATGACTTCAGGAAGCTTACGTGGTTCACAATAAGTCATGCCGTAATTGCCACGGCAGAAGATGGAAGAAAAGATCAAACGGCTCAAAGAAGTAGGATGATAAAATAGATACATTATGCAAGGCTACAAAACCCATCAGTTAACTATGTTTAGTGAACCCAGAGGGATCAGAGGACATTCTGAGCATCTAAAATAAGAAATGTGCTGCTGATCAAGAAGCTTGACAGTGGCCACCTTCTCTAGTCTAGGGCTAATTGTAGGAGATGTTGTTATAGAACAACAGTGTTGGGCTCCCTTACAGCAATGGATCTGACAGTATCCCAACACAGAGACAGGGTGATGCCACTGAATCATCAGAAACAAGGTGGGTACAATTATCATAGCAAATGGTGAAGTCAGAGTGGCTACCAGCGGCACTTAACATACAGAGAGCTATCAACATGGTTAATAGAATGCAGTGTCTCCAGGGCAAGATAGATGGCAGCCAACCAGGATATTGCATAGCCAAGTAATCAAGAGAAATTAAGGATGGATTATCAGTAGGTCAAGGGTAATTCTTCAATAAAAATCCCTCACACAGTTTTCATCAATTTTCATATCTGAGCAAGTTTTCAGACTAGAGCCCAATGACTGAAAAAGAGGCTGAGTTACTGGGCAAAAGGATTTTGTAACACCACAGCAAGTGTTTGTGGTAATGACTTCCTCAGTTCTTCCCCCAAAAGACCTATGGCCATTTACTCAAGTAACCATACACAGAGGGAAGAGAAATATCAAAATATCTGAAAGATTTCTGGACATGTATACCCCTTGAAAATCAAGTAGACAGGATTTGATGTAAGCCAGCCTCTGTCATCAGCCATACTAGTTTTGGCACAACAGTCACAAAACAAAATATCCTTGGTGGTAGAGTTGGAGAGTACACATAAGCCAGACATCATGAGGTCCCTTGTACTAAGTCTTACCTAGCTTTCACTGCTGACCAATGTCCCGCCTGCCGGTGAAAAGGACCAGTGATCCTCTATAAAGCACCATCCTTGAGAAGACCAAATATCCCCCTGGTGGCAAGTTGATTACATTCTAATAGAAAGGGGTAGTGAATCATTTTGACTGGAATTAACACATATTTTGGGTACAGATTTTCTTTCTTTGCTCATAAGTTCTTAGCCTGTACTACTATACAAGATCTTACAGCATCTTTGATCCACCAACATGGAATCACAAGTAACATCACATTAAACCAAGTAAACCACTTCAGAGTGAAGAAGGTCCAGCAGCAGGCATACTCATATGGGTATACTCAAATGAATATGGGACTACTGCTCCTATCACATATCAAACATCCCAGAAGCTGCTGGACTTAACTGATCTTTGGAAGACTCCTTGGGGTATCACCTCGGAAATAACACCTTTCGAGGTCAGTGCACCAATACTTGGAATATATGGATCTGGAACCAATAGGTAGATGGAGAATTGGTCCCACTATCACCATTGTTAGTAACCCACTTAGAGAAATTGTGTCTCATCTTCACAACTCTAAGCTCTTCAGGTCTGTAGGTCTTGGTTTGCAGAGAGAGAGATTTTCCTCTGATCATGTTTCTACTAGGATATCTGTCAGTACTCTCCTACCCAATTTTGAAGGTCAAATGCAGCAGTTACAGACTGAAAAGGATGGTGGTCAGTGTTTAAGACCCCTTAGAGATGACAGTCTGGGTTGCCTCATAAGATAAGCCACTTTAACTTGCAAAAGTGCTAGCTAAGGATGAGAGGAAACTGGAACGGATAGTAGAGGAGGTAAATGGTGAGAGTCAGCTGTGACTCTAAGACCAGCTGAGTTTCTTCTTCTAACCTTCTTCTTGTAAGTTTCCCCTTGAGAGAGGCTAATCAGAATTTTTGAGGACCTGTTCCCAGATGAGGTAATTTAATATTTCAAGACAGTGGACCCAAGCATGCAAGGAATAACCTGTAGTACATCCTGTGGTGTGTTGTCCAGGCCACCCTTCAGGACCAAGACACACATTTCCCCAGATGCCAGGCACTGGCCACCAATAATGCACAATAGAATTTCTCTCAGGAATTGCTCTTGGCTGAAGAGGGCCTCTTTGCCTAAGGTTCTGCCCCCTTCTACAGGCAATCAACTCCAATGGCTGATCAAAAACCAGGTCCTTTAATCTCAATTCCAAATAACTCTGAAGGGTCATGCTAGCTCCAGAGTTCCTAGTAGTACTAGCTGAGATCTTTGTCACAATTGCTTCACAGTTCAATATCTACCTCTTCCTTCACTCTTTTATGTATGTGGTTCATAAAACCACTCCCCAATAAGTTCCCTGCATGCAAATATCCATCTCAGAGTCTGTGACACTGGACCTACAGCACCAGAATACAAGTTCTGTATGTAATGGACACAAGAGAAACTGCCCCCCACCCCCAATTGCCCTTGATGAGAGTAGCAATGCCTGGATTATAAAAGAGGTTTGTCTGTCTCCAAAGCACATAAATTATTAATAAAATTTGAAAAGAGAGAGATACCAGGGAGGGTATGCATAAAGAAGCCAAAATTCTGATTTTACCAATGAGATCATCTACAAAGACACCTTGGACAGCAAAATCCCACTAAAGCTTTTGGCATAAAGTCATGCATGAACTTTGCTAAGGGCATAGATTTTGCTCTCACCTCTTGTATTTACAGGACTGTCACTTCTCTGAGGAGGAAAGGTCAGTTTCCTAAGGGAAATCATTTTCTGATGAAAATGTATGGAAAGGTTTCAGTGGCTTCACTGGTCTCCTTTATGGAGGAATGTACCAAAGATACCAACAAGAAAATCATCATAATGATAAAATATAGATTTCTATATAGTCCCTAATGGGAAGAATGGGAAACAGAGCTTGTGTCCAACTGCCTCTGTTTCTTGAATAGAAGTTTTAACCTTGGCCAGAATATTTCCAGAATGGATTTATACTAACTTGTACCAGAGATAAAATCTCCCTGTTAAAATAGCTATAATATTAGTCACCTTAGGGGGATGCTGTCAGGCTTTGTAAAGTACTTTGTAGCTCCTCAGATAAAAGCAGAGATAAAACTGCAGTGTTATTATTTCTCAACTTGGAGGGCTATTTGGCTAACCCTCTGCATGAACTCACTCTAGTAAACTGACTCAAAGCCTTATATAGGCTATAAATCCCATCGCCCACTTCATTTCAGCAATGACAGGGAAAACACAATGACCACTTGTTCTGTCAGTCTCAGGAATTATCACTCCCCCACCCTGAGGAAAAATAAAAACTAAGCAATGAATTTCAGATGGTGTCTAATGAGATATACCATTTCTGTCCCCCAAAACTTAATGTCTTTAGACAAAATCATCTTAGATCCTCAGTCTGTAAACCAACCCCAGCCTCCTTCTCCTCCTCTTCATCATCTTAACTAACAGAGGTAGGGATAGCTAATTGTACACCTAAACCCATGCTCCTCCATCCTGAGCCTACGGTTGGTGCTGGGAGGCCACCATCTAGCCAGGAACTATGTTTCTCACTGTCTACTGCATCCAACTAGGGCTGCAGAACCTGTTTCCACCAAAAAATATGTTATTTTCAGGCCTGGGTAAAGGCTGAGAGGAGTTGTATTTTCCCCATTCCAATCTGTGGACTACATGTCAAGGGCACTGAGATTCCTTGGGGCAGTAAAGCCATTGAATTGAAGAATCCCTGAGAATAGGAACATCTGCATAAGACTGAAATATGAGTAAAAACAGTGATTGTGTTAAGCACTGCAATGTGGAGATTTGGTACAATGTCGAATGTTCCCCTAACTATACAAGAACGCCTTTTGAGCCACTGCTATGTGCTAGGAACTTTTCCAAGAACTTATCCTAAATATCTCTTTTACTCCTGACATTAAGCCTACAAGGTAGCTACTATTATTATCCACATTTCTCATTGTGGAAAATGAAGCATGGAAAAGTTCAGCAAAATGTCCAAGGTAGCAGTGAAGCTAGAACCAGGACACAGGTCCATGTGAGTTCAGTGCTGCATCCTTAATGACCCCAGGATGCTGACTCCAATGACCTCCCTTTGGCGATAGCTTCACCCAAGCATGCACCTCATGGCTAGTCTTACTGCCAGGAATGACTTTCCTTTCATCCATCAATTCCTGTCTATTCCAACAAGGCACTGCTAAACTTCCAGCTGCCTCTGAAGCAGTCCTTCCTACTTATGATTCATGCCCCTCTCCTCAGCTTCACCTTAACACTCATGTGTCCTTCCATTACCGGAGAAGAATGCATTCCCTAATGAGACTGTAAGTCTCGGAAGTCAGCACTACCATATCTAGCCCAGAGCCTTAAACATGCCCTGGCAGAAGTAGGTGCTCAGGAAATGTTTGTTGAGTTGAAAACTTGCATTTGAAACACAGGGCAGTGAGACAGATGGCTGTTTTTCTTGATTATATGCTGAGAGAACTGCAAGATCCCAGGATCAAATGATGGCACAAATCCGGAAGAGTCTTAATTGAGAAAGGAGAGGTTTTTTCCACCCACTGCAGCTGAGCAGGGTGCTAATCCTTTGGTCACATACAAGGAACTGGTCCTTAGGGCCAGCTACACATCAGGAACACTGGGATGGAAGGGATCTTGCCTAAAACTGTATCTATCCTCCATGCCCGAGACACAGTCCACTGAGGCCTGAATCTTTATGATTAAGGGTTCACTTCTTGACAAAGGGTGAATATTTTCAGGCATTTATATCTTGATACAAATGGGTGTGTTAGACCCTTTCCTGAATGAGTTTTGAAGAACCCTAGCATAAGTGCTGACTTGAGGAGGCAGAGATCAGAATTCAGCAATGAGGGAAAAGAACAATTAGGACTTGGAAGACCAGGTTTGCCTGCTTCACAGGTGTGCTCATGGTTTGTCTGAGCTTCATATTGTATCCACAGAAGATCAGATGCCTCTTTTTAGAAGGGGAATGACTAGTGACAGCCTCTGCCTTGTCCAAACATGAGTCTTCTTGAAAGAGGACTAAAAATTCCTACTGCTGGCAAAGACTAAACACTAACGTTATTTGGCAAAGAGCTGTGGTGGGTGGGAGTATATCAGCCACTAAAACAACCCTAGGGCAGCAAAATACACACAGTGAGTTTTCTAGAGCTTCATTGCTTACTCCAATCAGTTTCAGGAATCACCTGTCACTATCTCCCTCTAGTGCCAGAGGATGAAGTTTGTGCAGAGTAAAATGATGAAAGAGCCAAAATTTGCTAGAACAATACTGGTCTTGAACGTTCCAGTGCTAAAGGTTATAGGTGCTGTTAGCAAACTGTAAAGGACTAAACGTTGATTTGTCAATTATAGATAGCTAAACTAAAATAAAAAATATTAGCAATCCTTGTCTCCTTGTCCCCAGCCTCAAAGGCTGTGAAAAATACAGCTCCAGAGTTCCTAGTAGGACTAGCAAATATATCTATATAGCTTTTTCTCATGTACTTGAATCGCACCCTCTGTTTCCAAATTTACCTTTCCTTTGACAGGATGAAGCAAGTTACCTGTAATCACTGTTATTTTTTTGGCTAGTAATTTTCCCTCCCAAACATACCACCATAGTTGCTATCTTCTGCATTCTATCCTCTATTACGTCAAAGTTCTGCCCCATGATGTGGAACCTTACAGAGGCTTGCATCTATAGTATGAATTCAGATGTGCCATGAAGTCCCCAAAGACTAAATACAACATTCCCTCTCCCAACCCCATCACTACCTCCTCCCCCACAATTGAACCTGGAATTTCATGCTCAGAGCATTGTCCCCTCTGGCTTCAATCAGATTCTAGTTTAAGGTATAACTCCCCATGGAGGGAACATTCCTAAAACCATTAAAAGAACTGAGAAAATAAAAGTCAGCTTTTATTATTCAACGAATAATTTCCCCAACTCCTACCATGAGCTGGGCACATTGATTTAGTAAAGTTAACCCTCGATTTTAAGTCACAAGGAGAAGGGGGAGATACCAAGCAAGTAAAAGAACTGCCACAGCCAAGACAGGATGACTAGATGTAATGAAGTATCCCGAATGGAAGCCTCGAAAAGAAAAAGACATTAGGCAAAAATAAAATCTGCTCAGAGTATAGGCTGTACTCAATAATAATGTCTTAATATTGTTTCAGTAATTGTAACAAAAGTACCACAAAAGGTAAAATGTTAATAATAGGGGAGATTGGGACTGGGAATAGGGGAAATATGGGAACTCTCTGTGCTCTTACCAATCTTTTATGTAAATTTAAAAATCTAAAGCTGTTCTTAAAACTTTTTTTTTTTTTTTTTGAGATAGAGTTTCACTCTTGTTGCCCAGGTTGGAGTGTAATGCGTGATCTCGGCTCACTGCAACCTCCACCTCCCAGGTTCAAGCAATTCTCCTGCCTCAGCCTTCCGAGTAACTGGGATTACAGGCATGCACCACCACGCCCAGCTAATTTTGTATTTTTAGTAGAGACGGGGTTTCACCATGTTGGTAAGGCTGATCTCGAACTCCTAACCTCAGGTGATTCACCCACCTCAGCGTCCCAAAGTGCTGGGATTACAGGCATGAGCCACACCGCCCAGCCAAAGTATTTTTTAAAGGTAAAGAAAGAAAAAAGCCGAGAGCACCAACGATGGTGGCAGAGGCATCCATAACTATTCCTGTTCAAATGGTGCACACATTTCCTTTTTAAAAAATCACCTCTCCCTGCGCCTTGGTCGGTAGCTTGGGTGAACTGACCTACGCCCAGCTCTGGTGGAAGAGTTCTCATTGGCTTAAGCTTAATAGTGTCCCACCCACCCAGCCACAGTGATTGGTTTAAAACAGGGCATATAGCCAATCAGAGCAGTGGGATTCTAGGTCCTGCTTGCTGAAGCCTTAGGGAGGAAAAGCTTTCACTCAGGACAAGAATGTGAGAATTATGAGGCGTCAGTCGCTGCAGCTCCCTTGTGACCATGAAGAAAAGGACACCGATGGACACTATGAGACAGAGCTCACATCCAAAGGGAACAATGCTGAGAAACGGACCCTGGTGCCATCCTTTGAGCTTCCCTAATAACGTCTGCCGTTAAGAACAGAGCGACCTCTAGGTTCCTGCCACCTACCGCGTGGACAATTCCAACTCATCCTATGGACTGACAGAGCATGGCCTGTGGCCGCCGGACCGCGCGGAGCATGGTGCGTGCACCAGGAGCGAAGTCCTGCCGTGTTGGTCACAGGGTCTGTAGCAGGGACAAGTTCATTGAAAAGGACGTGTAGTCACAGCTTTCATAGTGCTTGCTTATGAATTTGAAAGCAGAGCAACAAGTCGAATGAGGTAGCTTTAGGCAATAGCCCCCTTGGTTTCATTCCAAAGAGTCTATCAAAAGCAAGTTATCTTCCAGTTCTGGGCCAGACCAAGTAGAGCTCAAAAGTCCAAGGCCTTATTTGGGTTCTGTATTGGGTTTTCAGTCAAGAATAAAAAGCTGGCCCTTTATGAGACACAGAGGCAATAGCTTTTTCTCTGTTACCCTATGTTCATTCTCAGGGCTTAGCACATCAGCAAGTTTCTAATAAGAGCTCAGTAAATACATGCTAAATAAAATAAATGCTGGAAATGCTTTTATTTTACTGTAGAATACATTATCTGGATTTTTACACATTCTGTTATAATAGCTTGTCTAATCCAGTGTCTTCAAAGCAGAAACTTTGAGGCAAATCACAAGACTGGATGCCCATTGCCAACATTTTAATGGGGAGCTCAATGAAGTTCTCAGAACTCATCACCTGAGCTACAGAATGCCCTCACCTTGAGGCTTGTTTTTCCCTCTTCAGAAACCTAGCCATGTGATTCAAGAAAGCCTTTCAAAGATGACCAGTCTGACATCTCGTTTTCTCTCACCAGCAACACGTTCAAAAGTGCTGTGCTGGTTTAGACCTGCTAGTTCAGATTGATGAGTGAGAAATTTGCTGCTCTGTCATTAACTGCATCTTGCTAGACAGGAAGCAACTTTTCAAAAATAGCAATTCAGTCTGTTGAAGAAAAAAGTAAGATAGAACAGTAACAGTCACCTTTCCTCCCATCTGAATTTGCTGAACCAAGAGCATGAGCACATTTTCTGCTGCTCAAAAGTAATGGCTGTCTCCTTAATAACATCTAGAGCATGTGAGGTGATTGACCTGCACTTGACTGGGGCTTCTATTTGCTGATTCTGAATAACAGATGCATGGGGGTTTCAAATTAGTCTTCCATGATATTTGGAGTGTTTGAAATGCTTGTCTTGTTAAGGAAACAACCCACAGACCTCAATGTAACCAGATGGGCCATGTGAAACACCATATTTGAAGGATTAGTTTAATTATGATTTAGGATCCTAAAAATTAGAATGTATTCATCCAGCCATCACCTACCTATTCAAAAAGTCCTTCACTCCTTCCTTTATTCATTCACTAGTCTTAAGCATTTATGTCATGCTAGGTGCTGGGGATATACAATTACTCCGGCTGACATAGACCAATCAGACTCACCCTGTACCCTAAAGTTCACCCCTCACTAAGTCAACCTTCACTGTAGCATTTATTTGCTTATCTGTTTATGGTCTCTCTCCGCTTCTCCATTAAAATTTCCATCCTAATCCCTATCGCCGTGCATTGTCAACCCTTGATAGGTAAAGGTAACCATGGTGGTTTTTAAACATGTCCACAAATTCTGTAATACTCTTCTGTTCAAAAGGTGGAGTCTAATTCCCCTTCTGTTAAAAATGGTCTAGAGTTAGTGACTTCCTTCTATCAAATAAAATATAGCAGAAGTGAGAGTCTGTGACTTCCCCAAGATGAGGTTTTAAAATGCTGTGGCCTCCTCCTAGTTCTCTCTCTTAGAACTCCTGCTCTGGGAAAGCCAGATATCATGTTTTGAGGACAATCAAGCAGCTTTATGGAGAAGCCTATAAAGAACTGAAGCACCCCAGCAAGTGAAGAACTGAAGTCTCTTGCTAAAAGCCAGCAAGGCTCCTGCAAATAATCATGTGAGTGTCATTTTGAAAGTGGGTCTTTGAGCCTCAGTCAAGCAATTTCATTGGGGATGCTGAGTCAGAACCACTGGCTAGCACATTCTTGAGTTTCTGGCCCTGAGAACCTATAAGATAATAATAGTTTTCTATTTTGAATTAAGTTTTAAAATAATTTGTTATGCAGTAATAGAAAACTAATATGACAATGGCCTGACAACCATAGCTTTGATGAATATAGTAGATTGGCCCTCAGGATCCTCTCTATCCGTCTTTTAGAGTGCCCACCATACTACAGAGACTAGAATGCTGAAAAACACATTATTATTACATTTTAGAAACTCCCTTGCAGCTAGGATTCAAACAGTGTTTAGATTCCACCAATCAGAATGCCCTCCTGTGAGATATAGAGGGGGCAGGCAAGGAAAGTCTTATTTCTGTTGCCTCCATTTGTAGGCACATTTGCAGAGGGTTGTTTTGTGGCAGCTCTGACAGAGGTCCCAGCATCCTAGTTTTCTGATTACCAAGAATCAGGATTCAGACTATTCATTTTTCTGTTATGGATTGTAATGGGCCTGATATGGCTCTGGAGCTGACAGAAGTAGGGGCAAAGGATTTAAGATTATGAAAGGTTACTGATGTTGGATGCTTCCTGCTTGTGGCTATGGGGCCATGATTTTGAAACCAGCAGCTAAAGTGGAAGCTTCTGAATTCAATAAGTAACTTCTTGTCATACAAAAATTAGTGGTTCTTTGGTGACATGGTTCCAGAGTGGAAATTTTGGAGATGCTCTTGCAATTTCAATCCAGAGCCTATTTCCTCAGCCCTCTTAAATTTAGTAAACCTGTACTACCTTTTAATAAGCTCCTTTCTAATTGTACTAGCTAGACTAGATGCTGTTCTCTACAACAGAAACTGGATCAATATACCAGATCAATCTTAAGATTCATCCAAATATGTCTACCTGATTTAAGAAGCAAATAAAATGATGAACTCAGTCCTCAAGAACCATGGAATGTAACAGAAGTAGACATGTAAGAAATGTGCAAAAATAGTTGTGGATGTTGTTTATTCACATTCATGGATATTTAGTAAGTCTCCTGTGTGTTGGACTACTGTAGGTTTGGGGAATACATCAGCTAAAAAGTAAATATGCAAACAAAAAGACACTGTTCTTCTAAAGTTTACACCTTAATTGAGGGAGGGAGAGAGAGACAATAAACAGACAAGCAAATAGATACCTCATAAGGTTAGACATTGAGAAGAGCTATAAGTTATCAGGAAATGATTCAGGGGCCACTTTAGAATGAATAATCATATAAGGCTTTTCTGAGGAGGTGACATTTAAGCTGAGATCCAAATAATATGATGGTACCAACCACAGGAAGATCTGGAGACAGAGTGTTTCAGATAGGGTGAAGAATGAGCTTAAAGGGCCCAAGGTAAAAACAAGGGTATCTTATTTTAGTAATATAAAGAAGGCAAGCATAACCTAAGTATAGTAAGTTAGGGGGAGAATGATGTAAGATGAAGATGGAGAGGTAAGTGGGGGTGAATCACACAAACTTTTGTAGAACATAGCAAAGAGTTTTTATTTTATTCAAAGTTTAATGAAAAATCAATGAAGTATTTTAAGCAAGGGTGGGGAAGGGCCTGATTTAGGTTTTAAAAAGATCTCTGGCTGCTGCATGGGCAACTAGATTGTAGAGAGGCAGAGAAAAGGCAGGACACTCTATGGTCATCTGGGCAAGCAATGGTAAGGTCTTGAATTAAACAGGAATAGGGATGATAATAAAGATGGATTCAAGAAACATTTTGGAAAAAGAGTTAATGGCAGGGGATAGTGGATATGGAGATGGCGATAAATCAAAGATTGCTGTGAGATATTTGATGAAGCAACTCAGCAGACAGTAGTGTCATGTCTCACTTGATCACCCACACTGCCTTTTATATGTATTATGACAGTATAAAAAGATGGGAGAAGCTTGGATCCTTAAGTTACATCTTGGAGGAGAGCTACTCAACTAGCATTGGACTCAGACATGATCAAGAAATAAAACTTTATTGTAACAAGCCTTTGATATTTCAAGGCTTATTTGTTACTGTCAAGCCTAGCTAACCTTGACAGTTGGCTATGAGAGTCTGGAGCTCAGAAAAGAGGTCTTGTCTGGAAAAACAAAATGTGTAAGTCATTGGCAAATATGTGGAATTTAAAATTTGGGCCTGAAATAAGATCACATAGAGAAGAAGAAGCATAACAGACAAAGTATAGAGGGGGCGTAAAGTAGGGAGACATCACTCCTAGGTATAGTGGTAAGACTCTGGGAAATCAGTCCAAAAAAGACTTCATAATGAAATAAAAACCTATATAAAGTATGAAGAGCTATGCAAATACTCATAATTATTTAAAACAATCTCAAAATGAACCAGATATGTGAATGAGACATATGCATTAGAAAAATAAATATTTCCCTACAAAGTCCTTTCATCCTTTTCTAACTCTGAACAACCTCCTCTTGACTTTGACTTTGCCCTGCAGTGGCTGTATGTGATGTGTATCATGTGCCAAATCAAAGGAGTCCCATGAATACCTACTCCTCCAGACATGAACTAGAACTTTCCCTACTCCTATCACCTTCATAAAATACTTGCTGTACATAGCAAACACTCAGAGACCTCCATTGTTCCTACTTAGACAGACATTGAATTCACTAAATATTTGCTGAGTTCTTGCCATGAACCAAGTAAGGTGCAGAACTCCACATGCAAAGGTGAATGAGACAGATTTCCTAGCTTCAGAGCTCCCATGTGGAGAAAGAGACAGGCTTTGAAAACAAATCACTTCCACCCACCATGGTGAGTAAAGAGTGCTGTTGGGGCACAGCCATCATTGGGGGTATAGAGAGGCTTTCCTGTTTTTTGTTTTTGTTTTTTTTTTAAGTATAATTTCGTTGGTAAGAATTAGTAGGAATAGCCAAGCCAAGAAGTAGGGAAAGAGTATTTTTAAAAAGGAAAAAGCAGCAAGGAAACTGAGGTAAGGCATTTGTTGAGCTACATGCATGAATATAATAAGGAGTACAGTTAAAGCAAATGTAGAGGAAACAAGGCCAGTGTACAGGGGTCAAGTCACATAAAGCTTGGTGGGACTTTGTCTTATAGGAAAGGTAAGAGTGACACTTTGAAGGAATTTAAGAGGGGAATGGCATGATTGAATTCTTATTAAATTGTTTACTCTAGTGGCTGCAAGACAACGGACAAGGCAGAAGTAAGGAACATCAGTTTGGAGATGGTGCAAGAATTCAGAAAGAGTTGATGAGAGCCTAAGCCAGGGCAGTCACAATAGGAACACAGAATTGGACAGATTAGAGAGGCGGAAAAGAGAAAGTCAATAGAACTTGGGTTTTATTGGATGTGGAAGGATTCTAGAGGGACTCTATGCTTCCAGCTCAGGAATCTGGGTAGATGAAGCAATTCACTGTGATAGGTAACTCAGGGAAGCAAGGGTGGTGGAGTGGAATGGGGAAGCTGAGAAGGAGATGGCAATGATGAGTTCAGTTGACGCATTTTGCCTTGAGAGGACTGTGGAAATCCCTGGTGGATTTCCCAGTCAGCCATGAGATTCTGAGCCCAAAGTTCAGTTCAGGTGGGAACTCAGGGATAAAGAGGTAGATTCAGAAGTCATTGTCACTGGGCAGGAAGTCTAGCCACTCACTTGGTTTTAACTTGTTAAAACCTGCCCAGTGAGAATGCCCAGTGAGAATGCCAGCAAAAGTAGAGCACAAACCAAGAACAGAGCACTGAGGAGTATAGCGCTCCTTTCTCTCTATGTGATCTTATTTCAGGCCCAAATTTTAAATTCCACATATTTGCCAACGACTTACACATTTTGTTTTTCCAGACAAGACCTCTCTTCTGAGCTCCAGACTCTCATAGCCAACTGTCAAGGTTAGCTAGGCTTGACAGTAACAAATAAACCTTGAAATATCAAAGACTTGTTACTCTTAAGGAGTGTGTGTGTGTGTGTGTGTGTGTGTGAGAGAGAGAGAGAGAGAGAGAGAGAGAGAGACAGAGAGACAGAGAGAGAGAGAAATGTCTTGAATTTTGACCCATGAGTCAGGAAATGATTTCAAATAAAACCTCAAGGGCTAAAATTTGCATGTGTTGTTCTCTGCTGAAAATGTAGAATCAATGTTCCATTTAAGCATATTTACATTTATAGGCTACAGATAAACTTCCCTATCTATTACAGGAATCCTACCTTTCCTTCCAAGCCCACCTCAGGTCGCATGGCCTTCACAAAGCCTCTTCTGCTCTAGCCCCTTTTACCAGGTGAAAGCTTTGCTTCTTCTCAAATCTAAAAGCACATCTGCTCACCCTCCTCTTGTGGCTCCCGTTTCACCTGCCATGAACTGCTATTTCTCCACATGCTTAGTTTTTTCTCAGGACCCCTCGTAATTTTTAATCTGCTTGAGAAAAAGGTCTTGGTCACAGAGTCATGGCCATGGCAGATCTGAATTTGAACTGGGCTCTTCCACTTTTTGACTGAATGTTACTTAACCTCTAAGTCACAGTCTCTTATTCAGAACTTCCTCAGAAGGTTGTTGTGGAGTAAAGAAAATAATGTATTAAAGGTTGATTCTTATTAAATGGTTAATAAATAGTAGTTATTTTTATAGCTATTGTCAGTCTCTTTTCATAGAAATGTGCTTAAGTAAAACTGATACTGGCCTAATGTCTCACATTTTCCCCCACATCTATGATAGATATTTTAATCCAAGAAGAAAAAATATGAGACATAATAGATTCCAGTGAGAAGATGATTCACACTTTTGAGAGCCTTTTTATTCTCCCTGAAGTAACTGCATCATGGTAACTACTACTTACATTGGTAAGATCAATATTGCTACCAGTCCATCAACCCTTTACCAGTTTGATAGGTTCCTGGAAAGTCTTTGAAATCAAGAAGAATCAGGGTGGATATAAAGCTTCCCAGGTCACTGCTGCTGTAAGTAGATGCAGAGGTGAGAACCTCTGACCACGAAAAAACAGTTGAAAACCAACAGTTCCAAACTATTAAATGGAACTGTTAAATGGCCCCAAACTATTAACCTCTTCAACGCAGAAGACCAAGGAGCTACCATCCTACTGTCCCTGGTTCCATGTCTAGCAACCAAACTGCATATTAAAAAATGAAATGACATGAGGACAATGATTAGCATTTGCATAAAAGAAGGAAGGATTCCCTTATTTAACACCAGTTTGCATAACTCCTGTTCATGGACATTGTGCTAGAGACTGTGGTGTCTGTTGCCTGTCCTCCAGTGTGGAGGACAGATAACATGTAGGTTTATTCCAAAATATATTTTTTCTAGCATAATTATATGCATGTGCGCACACACACAAAGATATGTCAGCACCCACAGCATCTGAAATCAAAATCGAAATCAATAATGAGGCATCATCGTACAGGGGTAAGTGCCCTGATCAGAAGACTCAAACTTGAGAACTGATTGTATCTTTTTCCTGTTGGGCAACTTGGACAACTTACAACCCCTCTGGATCTCCTGTTTTCTCCTACAACTGAGATAATGACACTTCCCCTGTCCACTGTATAGAGCTGTTTGAGGGTTAATGTACTCTAAAGCTATTAAATGCTATGCAAACATAGCTGCTATTATCTACCTGGGTATCTAATAGGCCCGCTTCCTTCCAATAGAGCAGAACACAGTGAAAAGGTGAGAAAGCATACAATGCAAGGGTGCAACATGAGGGGCATGGAAAGAAAAAAGTGTTGGTATAGTGTGTATGTGTATAAGCTCAAGCTACACAGAGGATGTTGCATTCTGAGAAAATAACACTTTTGCAGCTGTCTGAATATTCACCTATACCAAGATTCCCACTGTATTCCCACCAGGAATGACTTCTGGGCTGATTGAAGGACTGCAATGTCGTCAGTTGTCAGAGTAAGTGGTTTCATTACCAGGTAACAAGTCATTCACCCAAGATTAAGTGGTTGTCAGTCAAGTTGAAGCCTATAAGGAACCATCGACACCAAGATGTGCAATATATCTTAGGACGTCCTCATCCCGTGATAGTTTCCTTTCTATTGCTGCTAGTAGCAAGCCATTCTTTTACTTCATGTCACCTACCTTTCAGGGAATTCGCTCTGAGAGAAATGACATCCCAGATATGAGAGGATATAGAAATAAAGAAATCTTTAAAAGTTTCCACTATGTGGTGTTCTTCTGAACAACATTCTTGGATTTGCTTTCAAGCAGCAAATATTCTTAGAACTATATTTGCTTTGCTTCAGAGGAGAGCGAGTTATAAAAATGTTCATCATATGCCTGCATATGTTTCACAAAAAAGAACATTGCTTCTTGAAGTTAGCAGCCAGCTGTGTCTTTCACTATCTATCCCTGACACAGGGTAGGCACCCAAATATGAATTTATTGAGTCGAACTAAATTGAGGCAACACTGATTTTCATTACTTGAGTAAATTGGTATTGTATTTATTTTCATACTTTCTCCCTACCCTCTTTCGGTCCTAGCATTCACTGATTATCCAATACATTTTTAAAACTTCTTTAAAAGTTGAGTAACATCTACAATAACAGTTATTCTTTTCAGCGTACACATGTATGCATTTTGACAAATGCTACAATCATGCAACCACCAGTGCAATCAAGGTAGAGTTCTATCACCTGAAAAAATTCCCCTGTGCTTCTTCATAGTCAATGCTTCCCACCAGCTCTGGTCCTTAGCAATCACTGAGCTGTGTGAATTTCAGTTTCCATTTCACCTTAGGAAATACCTAAGAGTGGGATTGTTGGGTCACGTAATAAATATATGTTTATCATATTAACTTTTAAAATTTGTTTCTTTATAAGAAACTGCCACACTTTTCCAGAGTGGCTGTGCCATTTTCTATTTCCACCAGCAAAGAGTTTCAGTTGCATCAAGTCCTTGTCAGCACATGACGTTGCCAGTTATTGTTTGTCGTCAGACATTCTAATAGGCATGCAGTCATCCAGGAAATCTTCATATATGAGGATTGTTGAGCAGGGTGAGGAAAGAAGAGGGAATACCCTGTTTATTACATTGTGTGGGAATTTTGTGATAAACCAATGAAGGCAATTCAAAAAGAGTCCCATTGATATGGATTATTAAACAGTAATATTGCTCAACTATTAATTCTTTGGCCTGGAAAAAGAAACTTGGATGTGGAGTTTCCAGTCCAAGTCTCCTCACTGCCTTCTATTTAATGATAAAAAATGTTATTGTCACTAGCAGGATCTTTTGGGATCAACATCCACTTTCCAGCATGTAACAATCGAACACAGCTTTACTGAACTACCCAATAGTGTTTCCAGGAAACCTTCGAAGATGAAATTAGCTTTTTATATTCTCCTGACTACACAGTTGAATCTCATATATTTTATCGCCACTTTGTACAGTATTGTGGATGCCGTAGGAGCTTATTCAATTGAAACAAAGTTTGCCTTTTCTCTAGAACGTCCCTGGCCAATAGAGTACCCTCCCCCAGCTATATGTGCTACTGAACACTTGAAACGTGGCTAGTGCCACATTAAAAATTTTTTAACTGGAGTATATGAAAGAAATAAAGTACCTCATTAATTTTTATATTGAGTACATGTTGAAATCATAGCATTTTTTATATGTCATGTTAAATAAAATATATTACTTAAATCAATTTTACCTGTTTAATTTTTTAATGTAGCTACTAGGAAATTTAAAATTGTATGTGTGGCTTGTGTTCTATTTCTACTAGAAAACATTGTCCTAGAAAATAGTGCTGTTACTGAAGAGTTAAATTTTACTTTCACCTCCAAGACCCACAAACCATTTCAAAATCTAGTGTTGCTTTTAAATATATATCATTGTTAAGTGTAGTAAGGTATGTATTTAATAATTAAAAATATTGGATTTTAAAAACCTGTTCATTCTATATCAGTATTCTAAAATGGGCATATCAATTTCTAAGGGAAAACGTATTTTAAAAAATAAAATAGACAAAAAAAGTAAAATAATAACTAAAACTAGAAAAACTAAAAACAACTTTAGCTTTTAAAAAAGGTACTGTAAACAAGTGAAAAAGCAAACCAGAGACTGGGAGGAGATATTTATAAAATATATATCTTATTAAGGACTTTTATGCATAATATATAAAGAACTTCTACAACTGAATATTAAGAAGACAAGCAGTTTGGTTAAACATGGACAAAAGATTTGAAAAGAAATTTCACTAAAGAGCTTATATTAAGGCAAATAAGCACATGAAAACATGTTCAACATCATCATTTGTTAGGGGAATACAACAACTAAAATTGCTAAAATTAAGAAGACTGGGCCGGGTGCGGTGGCTCAAGCCTGTAATCCCAGCACTTTGGGAGGCCGAGACGGGCGGATCACGAGGTCAGGAGATCGAGACCATCCTGGCTAACACGGTGAAACCCCGTCTCTACTAAAAAATACAAAAAACTAGCCGGGCGAGGTGGCGGGCGCCTGTAGTCCCAGCTACTCGGGAGGCTGAGGCAGGAGAATGGCTTGAGCCTGGGAGGCGGAGCTTGCAGTGAGCTGAGATCCAGCCACTGCACTCCAGCCTGGGCGACAGAGCGAGACTCCGTCTCAAAAAAAAAAAAAAAAAAAAAAGAAGAAGACTGACAATTTCAAGTATTGACAAAGATGTGGAACAACTGGAACTCCTATACATTGATGGTAGGAATGTAAAATGGTAGAGCCATAACAGAAAATAGCTTGGCAGTTTCTGATACACTAAATACTCACCATACAACTTCGTAGTTCCAGCTCGAAACATTTATCTAGTCCATGCAAAGACTTGTAAGGTAAATAGAAGCTCTATTCATAATAGCCCCAAACTGGAACCAAACCAAATTTCCATCAATGTTGATAAACATATTGTAGAGTATCTATGTGAAATACTGACTAGCAATAAAAAGAAACAAACTATTGATATATGAAACAACTTGAATGAATCTCAAGAGCATTATGCTAAGCAAAATTCCAAAAAAGGGAAAACTCTGATGACTGAAGCAGACCAGTGGTTGCTAGGGTTCAGGACTGGGAAAGGGAATTGAACAAGAAAAGACATGAGGAGAACGTACTGGAGTGATAGAAAATGTTCTGCTTGTTTTGTTTTGTTTTGTTTCTGAGACAGGGTCTTGCTCTGTTGCCCAGGCTGCAGTGAAGTTTTGTAATCACAGCTCACTGCAGCCTTGACTTCCTGGGCTCAAGTGATCCTCCCACTTCAGCTTCCACAGTAGCTGAGACTATAAGCACGTGCCACCATGCCTAGCTAATTTTTTTTGCTTTTGTTTTTGTAGAGAAGGGATTTCACCATGTTGCCAGGCTGGTCTTGAATGCCTGGGCTCAAGTGATCAACCGGCTTCAGCCTCCTAAAGTGCTGGGATTATGGGCATGAGTCCCTGTGCCCGGCCTGTTTTCTATCTTAATTGTGGTGGTGGTTACATGACTGCAAACATTTGTTAAAACTCATAGTAAATTGTTCCTCAATAAAGCTGATAAAACTAAAATCAGCAATGCAAATATCAATGACAACATAAATAATGGTAATTCTATATTGCTGGTGACAGAGGGTATAAATTGGAACAATCACTTGGCTAACAACTTGCCAGTATCTAGCAAAGCTGACAATGTTCACAGCTTATGACTCAGCAATTCTATTTCAAATATGTTGTCTGGAGAGAGTCTCAGACATATTTATGGTGAGATATGTACAAGAATGTATGACTTATATGCATTATCATAGATCTCAATAACATGGCTAAGACAAAAAGAAATACTACAAATCATGCATACAATATATCACATTTGTAAATTTGGAGAAACAAAATTATGAATAAATTTCTGTGTCATACATGTGCACGAATTTGGATAAATGTAGATAAGAAATATTATCCCCAACTTTAGGATAAAGATCAGCCTTTCTAAGAAAGTTGCTATCTTCTTGATTTCGTTAGGGATTTTAAACAATTTTTGATTGATCAAATATGTGAAGCAAAAAGAATGAAGTTAAAGATAAAAAAGAGTATATTTTAGATATATTCTTAAGGATCTACTTCTCTAAAAAATAATTTGAAATATTTATGACAAAATTTTAACGTTTTTAGTGATGGAAAGATGAGTATTTGTATTTATCTCTATGTTCCTGTGTACATTAATTTTTTAAGTGGAGAATAATGTTTTTAATTCACCCATTTGTGCCTTGAGAGAGTAATTTTCAAAGCTATTTTTAATCATATAATATAGGTTAAAAACTCTAACCAAAAGGAAATTTTACATTCAAGGGTAGAGAAATATTTGAGCGTCCAGAAAATTGCTTAAAATCTTTAGAGAAATCTGGAAGATGGCAACCATAAAACAAGCATAAGAGCTTATGAAACAAAAACAAGAGAATATAAAACTAGACTTGGCCAATATTATAAAACAAGCATTATAAGTTTTAAAAATGAAAAAGGATAGTTATAGAAATTTTTTAAAAATTCTCAGAGGAGTTGATTGAACACAAATGTTATGAGATAACATTTTAATGAGTTAAAAGCTACAATTGAGAAACTCTGAGATCATGGAGTAAAGAAATATAGACGGAGGAAAATTATGAAAGAATTAAGATACATATAGGATTTAATGAGGAGTTTCCAGATATGTCTAATAGAACTTTCAGAAGGAAAAACAACTAAGGATTCTTTTAGAATTAGAGAAAAACATAAGTCTTCAGATGGAAAAAGGCATGCAACAAGAAAAAAAGATAGAATGTAATATGCTTTCATACGTTCTGTAGTAAAATTGAAGAATATCAAGAAAAAAGAGCTACAGAAGGAAAGAAAGATTATCCATAAGGAATGGCAATCAGTTGGCAGCAAACTTCGCAGCAGCAGCGAGGGAATCAAAAGACAGTAGAGAATATCTTCAAAGTACGAAGGGAAAAGCTAGAATTCACTACCCTAATTAATTGGAAAGGGTGGAAATAATGACATTTTCAGGTGCATAAGAGAATTAATATCCACAGGTATCTTCGGCAAGAAGACAAATTATTCTGAAAGGGTAACGTAAAATTATCCTGTGACAGTCAGCAAGGAAATTGGTAAAATTTGTTTATAAATCAAAACATGTTTCTATTAAAAACAATAACAGAAAATATGCCCTCCAAAATACAGAAAACATTTTGAAGATATACAAAAACCATCTGAGTTCCAAGGACAACCTATTTCTGAACATTGTGTCAGTGTCAATAGCTTAGAAAATAACCTATAAAAATGATTGGTACAATGAAAAGAACCTAGCATTAAGGAATGCTTAAAGACCAAGTGTGGTATTATACACGTTTTTGACAATTTAAGCTCTGTGCAATATTCAAGAGCTGCTCACGGTCTACTCCTAAAGATGGCATGGTCAAAGCTGAAGAGGGTGTTTATGGCAGGCAATCCAGTAATAAAAAGGTCTGCAAAGCAAGGTTGCCCCAGGCCATCTAAGTCTTAATCTATTTTACTTACATTGAGCAATCTCCTGAAATATTTCCAAGTCATTTGATTTCCAGTCATTGGGATTCGATCTGTTACATATTGTCTTACACAGTGACTTAGGAAAGTAACTCTCAAAACCTCTGGTGAAGCAGTACAGAATGAGGGTATAAATGGAGTTTCTTATAAATCCTTTAGATATTGAAGGCATAGTGAATAGAGATGAGTTTCATTGTATGCTCCCCTACCTTTGGCTGCTTCCTGCCTAATAGGAACTTTAAGCTCTTTCTTCGTCATCTCTGGGTAATTAGCATCACTCAGAAAATATCTGAGCAGGAGCCATAGTAGAGAGGGCATATGCTGTCACTCAGGAAAAGTTGCAATTAGGATCTGCAGGCAAATGCAGGATTCTTAGAAATTTTATTTCAAACCAAGATAAAGCCACATTATCACAAAGAGAAATGGTAATGAGTAATTTGATGACAACTATATATATAATATTATATATCATATATGGCACTGTTATATAGTTGCAATTATAGTTACAAAATTGATAAACACAAAGAAAATTTGGCAGAAAAAAATAATTCCATCATCTTAGCATGACTTTTATTGCTTAGTTTCTTTGCTTCTGATATTTTTTCTATGTATACTTTTTCACGGTTGTAAGTCACAACATTTATACATTTTTTATTCAGATTTAAATCACAAATGCTTTTCCATGTTGCTAACTTTCACAGCTATCATTTTTAATGACTATTCCATTATGGGGATATCCCATGATTTATTAAACCAATCACCTACTTACTGACATTTTTAGCTTCATAATATTTTGACCATTATAAAAATCGATTCTGTGAACATCAAGCTTATAACTGTTTTCCATATCTATTTTCTTCAGATAGATTCTCCAAAGCAGAATTACTAGATCAACAGACGTGAAGGTGTTTATGATTCTTAATATATATATTGCTACAATATTTTCCCCAAATGTGACAATTTGCAGTGACACCATGGAAGTGTTATGATTCAGTCAGCCATCACACATCATGAGAGTCTAAATTTTAAAGCAGCGTCTCTCAAAATGTTGTCCTTGGACCAGAAGTATCAACATCACCTGGGAACTTGTTAGAAGTGCAAGGTCGCTGGTCAATCACACATCTACTAAATCAGACCCTGTAGGGGTGGGGCCCAGAAATTTCTGTTGAGCAAACCCTCCAGGAGATTCTCATTCACACCCACGTCTGAGACTCACTGGTGTAAAAGCAATGGCTTTCAACTTTATCTGTACTTAAGAATCACCTGTGAAGCTTCTAAAACCTACTGAAGCCCGAGAAATAGTCTCAGAAGTGCTGATTTAATTGTCTAGAGTGCAACAAAGGTATCAGTACTTTTTTAAAGGTCTCCTGTGGTGATTCTAATGTGCAGCAGGCCTGAGAACGACTCATCTGAAGCAGGGCTGATTGACACATGATTCTTGAATCTGCAGCATCAGCATTACCTGGGAGCCTGTTAGAAGTACAAATCCTCAGGCCCTACCCCAGAATCTTTAGGGTGGATTCCAGGAACCTGTGTTTAACAAGTTGATAGCTGGTTAATCTTTTAGAAGCACTCATGGGCTCTTTGGATAAGGACAGTGTCTCTGATGCACAAATGCCTATATACCCTGCTATCTATAATGTCTAAATAGGTATACCTGCATTCTATACTCCTACATTCATGTATGTAAACAAATGGAAAAGTACCTCAATAACACTGATGTGGACAGACAAATATAGATTTAGATAGAGAGAGATGTTGGCTAATTTCATGGGGGAGTGCTGTTTAATGGTACCTCGTTGCTGGTTTTGTTATTTTTTTTAATAACCAGTGTAACTAAACATTGGCCATATTTGTGTACCTACTGGTTTCTGAGAATAATGACTTTAAAGATGGGGTTTGGATGTTTTAGTCCATGCAATTTTTAAAAAATTGGCCAATTACTAAATTGCTAGCTTATAAAGAGAAAAGGAGAAAATTTTCCACAAGTACATGAAGAAACTGGAGAAGTTATTTAAATACAATCATGCCTAGGAGAATGACTAAAGAAAATATTGCACCTTAATTAGCTGGGAATGGAAAGCTAATATTAGATGAAACTAAAATGACAGATGACTTCACTGTTCTTTTTTAACTTGGGCTATGAGAAAGGAATCCACAGCTGAGGCTTTAGGTCTGGTTGCCACCACGCATGGGATGTCTGAGGAGCTGAAGTTTCCCACCTTTGTTGCCCGTGGCAAGGACTGGCCACATAGCACATTACCCCAGCTAAGGTAATCTTTGACTCTGACCATCGCAAAGCCAAGCCAAAACAAGGAAAAACAAAAGGGGCGAGGAGCCGGAAATGGCTGAAAGAACCATAGGCTGAGTCAGGAGGAATGTGTGGCTTCTCATCTTCTAAAGATCTTAAAGTTACAAAGTTTAGTTTAGTATAAAAAATGTTCATTAAGGGCTTGTTGGCTGCAGTCTCCTCTCAAAATAGCAAACCGGACAAAATTGAATGTTAGTGTCCATCCTACTTTTTAGAACTGCCCCAATTAGACAAATCTTCAGAAATTATTTACATAAATTGTTATTCTAGCTGGTGGAAAAGCGGGGGTGGAGGGTGTTGATATTGTTTGACATTTCATGTCTTCTTTTCTTCCTTTCCTTTCTCTCTCCCTTCCTTCCTTACCTTGCTTGCTTTCAATATGCTTTATAATCTTGAAAAAAATACTGAAAAACATTTGTCTATGACACTGAACATCCCCGAAGATTTCTTCCTAACTTGAGTTCCTTGACCTCTCAGTGGAAGCACTGATGGGCTTTAGGAAGTCTCAAAATCCTTTAAAATTATGAATAATGAGTTGTATGCAAGTGTGTTGTGCATCTTTTTCTGAGTGAGATCACAGCTTCTATCAGATGATCAAAGACATCTGTGCAGCAAGAAAGTTTACTAACCACTTACTATGGGAAAGTAAACTTCCTTCTAGGACTGAGTCACCAGAGTACATACAAAAGGTCAGTTCGAGAAACGGGTGGAAGACAATTGCTTGCAAGTTCTGAACTGAAGCGATGAGGGGTGGAAGTCTGAAGTTGGATAGGTACAAGTCAGGTCTGGGTTTTTCAAACTTCACCCCTCTAAACACCCAGGAACTAAAATCAAAGGCAGGGAAAGTCCTCAGGGTCTTCCCATCCTCTTGCAGTGCTGCCTTCCCACACTCCCAGAATCTGACCTTCAAAATTACCCTCAAGTTCAAGGAGTACCACTGGGTCCAACTGTTCTAAGCTGGAGTCAGGAACTCTCAAGGTGGGTGAAGCAACAAGCCTGAAGTTCTCAAATGCCCCTCTTTTTCATTTTTATTCTGGCAACTTGCTAGAGCTATGCTGTGATTAGGAACATGGGCTTTGGCTGGGTGCAGTGGCTCATGCCTGTAATCCCAGCACTTTGGGAGGCCAAGGGGGGTGGATTACCTGAGGTCACTAGTTCGAGACCAGCCTGACCAACATGGTGAAGCCCCCCTCCCTGCTAAAAAATACAAAAAGTAGCTGGGCGTTGTGGTGTGTGCCTGTAATCCCAGCTACTCAGGAGGCTGAGGGAGGAGAATTGTTTGAACTCTGGAGGCAGAGGTTGCAGTGAGAGATCACACCATTGCACTCCAGCCTGGACAATAAAAGCAAAATTCCATCTAAAAAAAGAAAGAAAGAAAAGAAAAGAAAAAAAGAACATGGGCTTTGTAGTAATTTAGGCTCACCTTCAACATTTATTTCCAAATTATACATTCTTTGGCAAGTTATGGCAAGTTACTTAACCATCTGAGTATTGGTTTCTTCAGTTATAAGAAAGGAATACCAATAGTATCTCCCTTATAGAGTCAAAATGACAATTAAATGAGATAATGTATAAAAAACAGATCAGAACAGTGCCACAGTGTTCTTCAGAGAGTATGTGCTAAAATAAATGGCAGGCATTTATCATCATCGTCATCATCATCATCATGTCTTCATCATCATGAGAATGATGGCCTGGCATCATGAGAATTGTTCTCTCTGCTGCCAGGCCAACAGAGAGAACAATTTCCATGGAAGAGTAACTTCAGGTATGTGGGTTCATCGACTCTACGTTAAACTAAGCTTTTGTTTTTTGAGTTTTTTTAGAAAACATATGGCTTAACAGTGTTTTGTTTCAAGAGTAGTAACCAATGAATGTTATGGAATATTTCATGAAGATAAATCAACTATTAGCTATACTAGTACTCATCATCACTGTTAGAAATAAGCTGTTTCATTAAACAATGGAGGGTAGACATGCAGAGTCCTCTACTACTGATCTCGTGGATGAAATGACATACACTGGAGTCAGTGAAAAAGTCAGTGACTTACATGCCAAGTTAAATACAGTAGTTGATTTTGTAACCTGAGTGTTTAATCAGGTATGACCATTGGTACCATTTATAAGATCACTTCATTGTAGTGGTTATGGTAGAGGAAGAACCACAATTATATTTGACTGAATTTTTAACAGAAAAATTTATTTTACAGGTATAACCAACAAAATGTTTTAAAACAATTGATCACTAGTCATTTTTCAAGTCACGAGATTTACACATTATTTTTGCTGCAGGAGGACAGTCTCTGCCTGTTAAGCATTCCTGTTTTAAAAGATTTTTTTCAAGAAGCTTCTTCAGTCACTAGGAGACTCAAGTTCATCCCCAGCCTAGTCCCTTTCTAGGGCCTTCCCACTGGCCTTCAAACACTTAGCTCACAGCGAAAGGAGACTGGTAAAGGCCGGACCCCTAGCAGTAAGAACTTCTGCAGATGTACTTCGAAACAGGACTGGTTGTTCTCACATCCAGTCTACTCAACACCATCAGTGCCCTCTCGCCACACACTGTGGCCCCCTCTCTGAGGCCATAGACGGTCCTAGAATTGGAGGGAAAAGGCCAGCTCACCTGTTATTTTACTGTCAGCATCTACTAATCTTCCTTACCTTCCCTGCCTCTGCGGGCCCATCTAGGTGGCGCAAAACTTCTCTGAAAAGAAGTGACAAAGAATAGTTTGTAAACCTATGGAATTAAGTTTTATCTCTTGTCTTCTCTTCTCTTCTTCCTCTATCATGGCCAGCATTTGATAGTCTTGCCTTCACAGCAGAGGCAACCTTAGATATAGACAAAGTATATTTATTTTGTGGATACAAATGAGCTACCTGGGATGTAAAATACATGAGGGTAGGGATTATGTCTGTTTTGTTTCCTTCTGTAACACCAGGACTGGTAACCCGGTAGAAACTCGTTCAATATTGACTTACTAATTAATTCAAGAATTCTGCCTGAAAATGCTTTCTTCCGTCTTCAAAACAATTCATGACACTTTAAATGCCCACTTAAATATGGCATTATATTCCGGATTGAAATTCAAATGTTATCTGTAAAGGACAACACTTTAAGCTAAGACAACCCAATGAGAATTTAACTTGCTTTTTTTTAAAGTATTAATTAATCAATCATTTAGCAGGGTGCACTAAAAAAGAGATGCAAAACAGAAATTATGAGCTGCAATGTTATGACTAGAGCTCTAAGCTGAAAGTAGAAAGTTCTGGGTTCCAATTTCAGCTCCATGACATGGATGACCAATTTTCCTTGTCAGAAAATGGAAAGCAATTATTCTGCTTTGCTTTATTGATAGTGTTGCTATAGGAAGCAAATGAGATAAGGACTATGAAAACTCATGTTATAAAAAGCTATGGAAGTACAAGAATTTCACAGTAGCTGAATCCAGTAGATTTGCATGTTCAAATGCCAAGAAATACCTGTGCTGGGATTGATTTCTGGGCAACAGGAATGTTGGGTGAGTCCCCAGCAGAATAAATAAGTAGGGGTAAAAGGCAAACCCTGCCAATTTTTAGTTTGATCAAAGGCAGCCTTGTATATGCAAGTCCACCAGTCAGACTAGGAAATACCAGGGTTGCCTCCTACAAAATTTAATTTTATGATATAGGCAGGATTAAGTTTCCAGCATCCCTAGTATTTGCAGATGCATTAGACACATGCCCCGTAACAAGATCTGCCCCGGCTCACCAGCGGTCACTCCCAACAGCCGCTTGGAAGACTTGCTGAGGGAGCACACCTTGAATACTAAAATATTCTTTAACATTTCCTCTAGGAAGAATTCTGAGCCTTTGTCTTGAAATCAGCTACTGACTGATTAGAGGGTTCATTCAATTTTTCCTTTGCATAAAATACTCCTATAACCTGAGGAAACCAGCCTCCATGCAGAAGAAAATCTGATAAATATATTAAAATGCTCCCGATTGCACATTGCTGCACTTGGTGCTAGAAAGGGTAATATTCCCAAATTCTTGAACTAATTCTTTTATATTAAATCACTTAATTTATTTCGGGGAGTAAAGGAGCTAGTGTTAAAGTTTAATTACAATCCAGCGCCCACAAAGAATCCACTTTTCTGAAGGACCCAACACTTGTCCCAACATAATTTTAACTCTAAGGACATCAAAGACAGATTATAAGAATTCTCATGTCAGTGGATGTCAGTTGGCAAAGCCATAATTGAGAGTACAGCAGGATTTCTAACTGTATGTGTTATGTTCCACGGTTAGCTTGACCCAGATCTAAAACTGCATCTTTGAAGATTGTGCCATTGTTGATGAAAGTTACAAAAGAGCAGGAAACAGAAATGGATATAATTTTTGTAAATTATATAAGTTTGCTCAAAGTTAGATGAAGAGTTACCTAATTTTTCACATGCTGCTGGCATTTAAAAGGAAGGTTTGTTTGGATTTTTTTTTTTTAACAGTGAAAACGGTTGCTTAGCAACTCCTTCCTGCATTGCATGAATCTGTTAGGATTTCCACCTGCTGGAGAAAAACATCAATAAAATGATTTCTTTGAAATCAGAAAAGTAGGAAAATGAGCCAATGACTCAAATGTATGATGCATTTGCAAGATTCCAAAGACTTCCAAAGACACGTATTTATTTACTTCAAAACAAAAAACAGATGCTTTGGCCAGGCACGGTGGCTCATGCCTGTAATCCCAGCACTTTGGGAGGCCAAGGTGCGCAGATCACAAGGTCAAGAGATGGTGACCATCCTGGCCAACATGGAGAAACCCTGTTTTTACTTAAAAAAAAAAAAAAAAATACAAAAATTAGCTGGGCATGGTGGCACATGCCTGTAGTCCCAGCTGCTCAGGAGGTGGAGGCAGGAGAATTGCTTGGACCCAGGAGGCAGAGGTTGCAGTGAACTGAGATTGAGCTACTGCACTCCAGCCTGGCAACAGAGTGAGAATCTGTCTCAAAAAAAAAAAAAAAAAAGATACTTTAACATTTTATAAAATGTACTTTAACAAAATTTAACAATAGCCCTAGCTTCACAAAATGAGACTTGTTTCAGTATAGTTTCTGTTGTAATTGAAAATACAGAAATAGCTTATGTTCACAGAGAATACACAATTGCCTGTGTAATGTAATCTGAGGGATAAACCAAAGTCCTGCCATCCCCCACGTCTGTCTTTCTCTGGCATACAGTACCTGAAGTTACTACTCTTGGAGTCAGTCCCTGAGTTGAGCATTTGTATTCAGAAGACCCTGTTAACATGATATGCCATCTGGGCAGGCTAACACCTTAACACCTTGTGATATGTGCTATCATCACAGTATATATTTGGACATGCAAATATAACATTCAAGACATTTATTTGCCTCGTGAGGCAATTGAGCTTAGGATATGTGTCACTAGTGATGCTTCAATCATAATTACGGTAACTAAGTAGTTTGTGTATCAAAGGCTGCTAACTACAGGCCTACATCCATTTCACCTTTCTTTCATAGCAGTAAAACTCCTACTTTTTAGTTTGGTACATTTATCAGTTTCCCTTGTCTACATGTAACCATGTGCCTAATTTTGGTGAA
This sequence comes from Colobus angolensis palliatus, assembly GCF_000951035.1. Lineage (NCBI taxonomy): Eukaryota > Metazoa > Chordata > Mammalia > Primates > Cercopithecidae > Colobus > Colobus angolensis. Next base: position 12,807,596 of record NW_012118265.1, on the reverse strand, counting down.
TAAGATGTAAATACAAATATTGTATAGCATCGAACCCCCTGAAATAAAGATGTGGTTGATGGAGCTCTAGCAGCCACATTAGACCATGAAGTCAAGGATGAAATATGAGAATAGTGGAACTAAGATCTGGAAAATGCTTAATCATGGTATACCTTGCAAAATAACTTTAGAGAAAAATAAGACTTCATGATATTTAATGCACTGTTATTTTGAGCTTTCTGTCACATACAGCTGAACCTCTTTTCTTGGGGACAGGGGGCAGGACGGAGTCCCTGTCACCCAGGCTGGAGTGGAATAGGGTGATCTCGGCTCACCGCAGCCTCTGCCTCCCAGGTTCAAGCGATTCTCCTGCCTCAGCCTCTTGAGTAGCTGGAATTGCAGGCATGTGCCACCACGCCCAGCTAATTTTTGTATTTTTACTAGAGACAAGGTTTCACCATATTGACTAGACTGGTCTTGAACTCCTGACCTCAGGTGATCCGCCTCCCTCAGTCTTACAAAGTGCTGGGATTACAGGTGTGAGCCACCGCACGTGGCCGCACACATTGAACCTAATTCTAATTATAGTAGGCTTACACAATAAAGCAAAGCTTGACTGAGAGTTTAGTAAGCATTTTAAAAATACTTCTAAAAACAGTAAGACAAAGCAATATACCTGAAGTTCAGTAGCAAGGAAAATATGGCCACTCCCTACATTGTGAACATCTGATTTGTACATACCTAGTACTGTAAAAGGCAGGTCAGTGAGGAAGCAGGAAGTGTAACCTAAGACTTTCTTATTGTAGCAAAAAGGCCAGTAGTGATCACAGCTCTGGCAGAGAACCCAGGGATAAGCTTTTGATAAGACTCATTTACTTTGGGGTTTTATGATCCCTTAGAAATTCTATAAAGTAAGTTTAAAAGGGTTACCACTTGGGTGAATTTAACTTGCCAAGCTATTAACAAATATAGCACAATTATACCTTGAATTCATTTCTAGATTCTTTTGCTAAATTACTTTGCATATTTAACCTAAAGATTAAAGACTCCCAGATTTGCACTCAGATGGATTTCTAAGCTTTTGTAAGTTAAGGCAGTTAATATATGCACATATGTAGTACACATATGCAGAGAATGAGGCAAGATCTGCTCATATCTCAAGCATAGTGTATTCAGTGTTCAGGTGTGGGCTTTGAAGCCAGACTTCCCAAACTCCAGTATGGTTCTGCCACTAGTGTGTGACCTTGGGCAGATAATAAACACTCTTCACCTCAGTTTCCTCCTGCAAAAGGGGAGTGATAATCGTGTCCTACTTTCCAGGATTGTTACAAGAATCAAGTGAGATAATACATGAAAAATGAGGCTGGGCATCGTGGCTCACACCTGTAATCCCAGCACTTTGCGAGGCCTAAGTGGGAGGCTTACCTGTGCTCAGAAGTTTAAGACTAGCCTGTCCAACATGGTGAAAACCCATCTCTACTAAAAATACAAAAATTAGCCAGGCGTGATGGCATGCATCTGTAATCCCAACTACTCAGAAGGCAGAGGCAGAAGAATGGCTTGAACCCCAGAGGCAGAGGTTGCAGTGAGCTGAGATCACACCACTGCACTCCAGTCTAGGTGACAGAGCAAGACTCCATCTCAAAAAAGAAAAAAAAATTAAGAATAGAATTATGTTGGGTATATGGTAAGTGCTCAATAAATTACAGCCATAATGAGTGCCTCCTCCCCCAGGTGAATGTGTGAGTGTTGGTGATGGAAACAGGGCAGCATCTCTTGCAGTATCTTGCTTCTGTCCTAAGTTTTGCTAAACCTCAGTCCACAAGAAAGAAAAATAGAAAATACAGAAGAGTTAATCAAGTAAGAAACTGTCTCTCTTGATAGCTTTATATCATTTGAGCCATTTGATGAAGACCATGGTATCTCTGTTAGTCAGATTTGCAAAGGAATACCTGAGGCTGGGTAATTTATAAGAAAAGAGGTTTATTTGGTTTATACAGTTCTGCAGGCTGTATATGAAGCATAGGGTCGGCAACTGCTTCTGGTGAGGGGCTCAGGAAGTTTACAATAATGGTGGAAGGTGAGGAGGAGCAGTGTGTCACATAATGAGAGAGAGAGAGAGAAAGATAGAAGGGGGGAAAGTTGTAGGCTCTTTCAAACAACCAGCTTTTGTGTGAACTACTAGAGCAAGAACTCACTCATAACCATGGGGAGGGCACCAAGCCATTTATGAGGGATCTACCCTCATGATCCATACACCTCCTCTAGGCTCATGGCCAACACTGGAGGTCACATTTCAACATAAAATTTGGAGGGAACAAAACATCCACACCATAGCAGTATCCTTCTCAGGATAATGTTTTTGAAGACAGAAAATAAATTACATAAGTTTACAAAGGAAGCTAATAAGATTAGAATATAGTTATTAAAATACTTTTAAAGCACAACTATGATTATGTGCTTATTTATCAACACATAAAATAACTATCTAGCTGTATGGATGATTTTTAAAATGTTCTGTGTGCTTGATGCACCGGTATTTGAAGCCTTGATCATGGAGAGACTGTCCCTCCCAGAGCTAGCTAATTCCTAGAAAGAGCAAATTACCCTCCTGCAAACACATCTTTGATATACGGACCATTCAATTCAGCGCCCACAGCCCCACCCCCTCCTTTATCAAGCTCTCACTCACCCAGTCAATATTCTCCGTGTCCTGAGTTAACCCATAGCCAGGTACCAGACAAGGATGGACCACCTCTATAGCCCAGAGTCCACCAAAATCATTCAGACTATCTAATCTTAGCTTACTCAGCATACCCATGCTTCTTCACCTCTTTCTTCCTATTAAAACTTGTTGTAACCCCTTTATTGTAAGGGGTTTTCCTTTAATGGTCCATGCTCTCCCCGCTTCCTCTCCTGCCTCCTGACCAACCCCAGTGCTTCCCATGTGGCTCTGTGTGGCCTGCTGGGCCTCCAGTTTCTAGAGACCTATGGGTATAAACCTCTTCCTTCATGAAAATCGTGTCTGTGTCTGCCTATCTTACTATACCTGATTAAAACATATCCCAAGTATAAATTTTAGGACACTAGGAGTGGGTCTAATAACTTCACCACTTGACATGATGATGAATGTAAATGATGTTTTAGAATATTTGCAATGACTATAGTGTGACATGGCTACATCCTTCATTTATTTTAGTGACAAAGTCACAGGTACTGCCAATTCTACTCTGATTTTACTTACAGTTGTTATTGAAGCAAATGTTTCATTTCAGATAGAGGTTAGTAAAAACAAAAATGTATTTTTTCCCACCCAAGTTCACCAGTTCTTGACTTCAACAGTCCATGAATACCAGATTAAGAGCTCCTGTATACAAAAATAACTAGCACTGTACTAATCATAATGCTGGCAGCTCTCCAAAATTGGGTTCTGAGAATTCCTGAAACTCCTTTCAATCAACCACCAGGGAAGGAAGACCAATGACCAAGAAGCTTCACCATCTGAACTCACAAAACTTCTGAGTAATTGTTCTTCATCAGAAGGGAGACACTTTCTACTTTCTCAAGGAAGTATTGTTCTGCCTCCTACAGGGCGTCCAGCATCATCACTGCAGCTATCACTGGCCTCTAATACAATGGCTCTGTAAGATACATCAGCCCTGCAGCTTCTAGAACTGCTGCTTGTAAGGGAACATCTCAAAATTAATCTTAAAGAGATTTGTAGTTTTTCCACAAAACAATACCTTTAAAACATTTTATAACAGAAAAAAACTGGTTTAAAAGAAAATTGCACGTATAAATGTAAGGCAATTTGTACTAAAATTACAAATAAATATTCTCTTTGACCCAGTAATTCTACTTCCGGAAATTTATATACATCCCCACTCGCACAGGTGCACAAAAAATATTCATCGTTGCATTGTTTGTGATAGATAAGGATTGGAAACAGCCCAAATGTCTCTCAGCAGAGAACTGGTTAAATAAACTGCTGCCCAACCATACGGGAAAATTATTTGGATCATAGCCGGGCGTGATGGCGGGCGCCTGTAGTCCCAGCTACTCAGGAGGCTGAGGCAGGAAAATGGCGTAAACTCGGGAGGTGGAGCTTGCAGTGAGCTGAGATCCGGCCACTGCACTCCAGCCTGGGTGACAGAGTGAGACTCTGTCTCAAAAAAAAAAAAAAAAAAAAGAAAGAAAGAAAGAAAATTATTTGGATCTACACAAAGAATAAGAGAGTTCTCTCTGTACTGAAGTGGAAATGTTTTTAAGATGTGTTATATGAGAAAATAACATGCACAATAACGTAGGCATAGTATGCAACCTCGTGTGTAAATAAGAGAAAACGAATATATATTTGTATGTGCATAAAGTGGAAGGATATATGAGAAATTATTCTAATAATAGTGGCTATTTGTATGCCGGACCATGAGAATCATGTAGATGTTAGACAAGGGCAGGAGGGAAATTGTTCACTTTTACCTTCACACATTCCTGTATCTGTATCTATACCTAGAGGCACATATTTAAACTGAGACCATATAAATGTAACATCTATTCAAAACATTTTTAAAAGAATGGTTTTACCTTAGACCTAATTGTAGGCTACAGTGAGTTCACTGCTCATCATATGTTTGCTTATCCATCAACATTGCCTAAGGCTCCCACAGACCAGAAACATTGTCAAATGATTGTTTTTGTTAAGAAGATAAAGACAATCATGAGAAAAAAGGATATGGAGGGAAGAGGTGAGAAATGAAAAGTGAGCCACTTATAAATACATTTATTTTAGCAGACTGACCACAAGGTGAAAAGCGATTCTGGTCAATTGACCATACCATAGTTGGTTGTAATTACCTGTGAGGAGATGTCCACAGACCGAAGATGTGTGACGAATGCCAAAGCCTGAGCCAGCTTCCCTGGACAACAACCCTTCTCCCTTACCTTTCCTTCTCAGACTTCTCCTCTCCACAACTATCCAGCCATTGTGTGCTTGGGAAATGCAAATTAATTTCAACATAGACTAAGAAAAACACAATTAAGAAGATAAGTCTGCCACTGGAAAGATCAGGCCACACAGCACAAACTCAAATATAACTGACTTTTGGATTATCTGTTGCTTTGAAATGCCAGGTCCATTGGTGAAAACAGCCAGGTGTAGGTTATGAAGACTTAAAAAATTGAAAATAGTCTAGTAAGACCCCTGGCTGGCCTCCTTCTCATAACTGAATTGGAAGATGAGTCTTTATATGTTAGTAATTATTGGATGGGCTCAAATACCTTTAGTGTCTTTTTATTTATTGGGGCACTGGTTTTTGCACTTTTATTTTAGTGCTACAACCCTTCTTCTAAAGAAAACTTTATGCATGAACTTAAGGGTATGCAAAAGTGGAACACTTGGAGCTCTGTCTACTTATACCTCTTCCACCTGCACTCCTTCCCCAAGATAAGACCAGAGTCATCTCCAGAAATGCCTTAGTGTTGAAAGAAGCTTTTTGGAAAACACCGATCAGGTTCAATCTGTTTAGCCTTGCATTCAAGGTCCTCTAGAATCAGAATCTCACCTGCTCATTTCACCAACATTCTGACCCATTCTCTTCTACAGGAACACTCCACTCCAGCAAAACTTGTCTGTTTATCTCTCTTGGAACATACCGTGCAGCCTCTTCTTTCTATTCTGCTTATTTTGTACCCAGAAGGCCCATGTGCCTCCCTCTACTCCTCAGGAGTCATACATGACCTTCTAAACCCAGCACAGGGCCCCCGTCAATGCTCACCTCCTTCAGGAAGTCTTCCTAGTTATCTCTTGCTTCTCCACACTGCATTTTATCCACCTCTTTCTAAATATATTCAATCTTCCCTGTAAAATTAGAAACTCCTCCAGAACAGGATTTGGTTTTGTCTTAGACTTCTCTCGTCTCCAAGATCTAGCATAGCACATAGCAGGGCTTAAGAAATATTTGATGAAAACATGTAGGGAATAGACAAAATCGGGAGGCTATATAAAATGCACACAGAGTGCTAAACGTGTATATATTTAGAAGTGAGATGGCATGTGTTTAGTGTCTCTGCCATTCCTTTCAGGTATATATGTTATAACTACAGTTCAATTTTCAAAATAGGTTGGCTAATTTTAACACTAGCAAGAAAAGCCAAATTTCACTACCTCAGAAATGATCTACAACCACTTAATAAATGTACCCTGAATGCCCATCTGCTGTTTGCTATGTCATTGTTTGCTACATAATATGGCAGTATGCATTATTTTTAAAAGCCACAAGTCCAGGATTGCTTTATTTTGCCAAAAATATTAGCTTTTTTTCTAGAATTCCAAGTGATTTGTATGTACATTTTTAATCCCTATGACATTTAGTTTCTATAATCCTTTAAAAAGGTTAACTGAAATTGGCATACTAAAATCATCCTGAATGACTGGAAATTCATCATTGGTATTTGTCTTCTCATGTCAGAAGGTGAAGTAAAAATTACTTTGTTTAAAATTTTCCTGTAATCAAATATATTTTTGTTTGATATTATAAAGGACTAGATAATGACTTAATGTTTTAGAAGCATATTGTATAGTCTTCTGTAAAGTTCTTAAGGTTATGCAAGTGGGATCCATGTTAACTAACTGTTAGGCAAAAGTAAATGACTGAGGCCAGGCACGGTGGCTCACACCTGTAATCCCAACACTTTGGAAGGCCGAGGCGAGTGGATCACTTGAGGTCAGGAGTTTGAGACCAACCTGACCAACATGGTGAAACCCCGTCTCTACTAAAATTACAAAAGTTAGTCAGGTATGATGGCATGTGCCTGTAGTCCCAGCTACTCAGGAGACTGAAGCAGGAAAATCTCTTGAACCCAGGAGGCAGAGGTTGCAGTGAGCTGAGATCATGCCACTGCACTCCAGCCTTGGTGACAGAGCAAAACTCTGTCTCAAATAAATAAATAAATAAACAAATAAATAAGTAAGTAAGTAACTGGTTGCTGCCCTTCATTAAACATCAGCCAGAAACTTTATTTAACAAAGACCACTGAAGAAAGGGGAGCCTGTGCTCAGTGTAGGCAATTTCTGCTTCACTTCATACCAGGGTCTCCGTCTCCCTGGGCCTGGAGGAAGGATAGAAATGGGGATGGCGAAGGATGGAGATGACGAAAGCAGGGGTGGGAAATACAAATGTGAAGGAGAAAGAATAAGATGGAAGACAGGGAGTAAAGGGGAGGGAGAGAAAGGAGAGGCAAGAACAAGAGAAGGAAAAGCTATGAGGAAATCAGAAAAGTAGTCGATGTATTATAAGACAGTACTGTTGAGCATGGCCATTGGCTACAGGTGTGACACTAGACATCGTGACTATAGCGCTCAATAACACTGACTAGAGACAGCCTAAATTCGCAGTAACCTCAGAGAGAGATTCCAACCAAAGAGGTTTGCTTGGAGCTCCCAGAAGCAACAGGCTTGAAAGGACATCTTTGAGTTTGAAAAGGCTTCACTTGAAGAAGTGAGTAGACCAAACCTCTACACCTACCTGAGGTAGAGGAAACCCAGAGAAGCCAAGGGTGGGCATGAAGAGAAGGCCCCCTTGTAGAGGTGCCTGCCAAGTTCAGAGGCCTCACATAGTATTCGAGAAGTCTTTTCACCCAAAACCAGGCAGAGCTGATACAAAGTTGGTGAATAAAAGTGATTAAAATTAAGAATCTTAAAAAATGATTCATAAATAATTTAAATATTTTATTCTAAAGAAAAACATATCAGTGTGCATTCATTCTCTCATCTCTTGATGATAAATCAAGGCCTCTCTTTGTGTTTGGGTCCATGGACTGGGGCTTCATCATTCTGTGTCCATGCCTACATTGCCACAGTGCTGATTTCTAATTTGGATTTCTTTAAAGTGAAGCGAAAACTAATGTGAAAAAATTATGAAGCAATCTAAGTGTGAAATCTAATTATTTTTATTGTCCCCTCAGTGTGCACAATTGTATTACCCACACAAAATGTGACCATTTAGGGGTTTGGATTTTTTGGGAACATTTTAAGGAACCTTTAAGGTCTTTCCAGAGGGTTTTTTTTTTTTTTTTTTTTTTTTGAGAGGGAGTCTCGCTCTGTCACCCAGGCTGGAGTGCAGTGGCTTAATCTTGGCTCACTGCAAGCTCCGCCTCCCGGGTTCACGCCATTCTCCTGCCTCAGCCTCCCGAGTAGCTGGGACTACAGGCGCCCGCCACCACCCCTGGCTAAATTTTTTGTATTTTTAGTAAAGACGGGGTTTCACTGTGTTAACCAGGGTGGTCTTGATCTCCTGACCTCCTGATTCGCCTGTCTTGGCCTCCCAAAGTGCTAGGATTACAGGCTTGAGCCACCGCACCCGGACTCCAGAGGATTTTTAATAGCTGGGCTTCCTAGTGGCAAACAAAAGGATTTATTATTGCTAATTCACTAAGAAAAGAAATTTATTAAGAACTATTGGAGACTTCCAGAATTTGGGGAGGAAGATGTAGAAGCAGGCTGAGACTAAGCTTCTAAGAGTTACACCACGGAACCAGTCTTCTGAGGGAACTGCTGCCATAGCCAACTCCACAACCACAGCACTAGGATTTTCTCCGCTACCACCTACTTAGCAAAACGAGTATACTCAGCCCCATGTACATTAGTTACAGGGGGCATCTGACTGGTAGAACCTATGTCACAAGGGAAATGGAAACTTGAGACAGAGAAGAAATTTAAAAGATCTCGGGTAGTCACAAAGGACAGATGCTCACTATAGTTTTTCACTTAATCTTCATGCAAATCAGCAGTTGGCCTTTCACATTTATTCTTCATTAGTTGATGGAATATTCAGTTTACATAATTGCAAAAGTAAATACAACTAGAATACAAGGAACATTGGTCATTGCCATATCTCTAATCCCTAAAGCAACGTCTAACATAAAGTATTAAAAAAATTTGTTGAATAAAGAAATGAACTGGAATTAATAGCTATGATAACCAGCACCCTTGACAAGCACACAACTCCACTGGTTGTGGAAGACATTCACAGGTGCTATAACCCAGAGCCTTCATTGTGTTGTGGGTATCCATTAGAATATTTTATAGAGGAAATGGAGGGTTTCAGTTATTTGGGGGAGTTGATTAAGGGAAAGTTGACTAACAGAGCTCCTACAGGAAAGTTTCTTAATCTGCCATTAAAGGATACATTGTAAGGACGCATGGTAAAATTTTGATTTCATTTCTTCCTCAAAGTTTATATATTAATATAATTCTACATAATTTTTATAACTCCATCAGTATGCCAAATATTATCTTAAAAAATAAAAATTTTAAGAAGTTTAATGTTTTGAGACATAAACTGTCCTAAATATATTAAATACTTCTCTGACCCTTAAACTCAGGATTATCCTATGACTTATTAAGGAACTCAAAATAATTTTTTCAGTTATGAAGTATGAGTGACATTTGTCTTTGTGCAAAATGGCCCTGACAGCTCTCCAGAGGTGGGTCACCCACCTATGGTGTACTACCTTATCTCATCGTTTTGCAGATTCTTTGCTACTTAGGTAGGAGAAGCAAAATAAATTTTATTGAAAATTGCATATGCTGTTTCTGAGGAAATTATCAATTCACTGAATCTATTGTTACCTTTATCAGATTATTTTGTAATAAATTTTTCTCTCTCCCTTATTAGAACGTGAACTAGAGATAGGAGCAAAGATAATGTCTAATTTTTCTGTGTGGCACCCCCATCAAGTTTAACACAATAACCTAGGCATAGTAAGAACTCAATGATTGTTCATGGAATTAACTCTCAAAAAATACACCAAAGCAAGAGCTATGCACTTGTTTCAGGTGACAAAAGTAAGCTGCAGAGAGGTAAAAATCACACATTTAGTGAGTGGCTGAGCTAGTATTTAACCCCAGGTCTTTAGTCTGGCTTTATTAACCCATGGTCTCTCCTAGCCCAGACACATGGTAACGTACATTGGAGGGTCCTGAGGAGCCACAAACCACCTCCCTCATGTCATGAAAGGGCCCCAGAGAACCTGATGGTGGATGCCGGGATCTTAGAGAAGGGAAACCATGACCTCATGTAGCCAGAATTAACAGCCTTTTCCAGCTCAATACTGACTTCCAAGCACAAAAGAAACTCCCCCTGATGCCGCAGTGGCCTGATTTCACAGCCATCATTACCTTACAGAATAGCTCTCAGGAAGAGTTCTTCACTCGCTTCTAGCATGGGGACCTACTTGATGACCATTTTCCCCCAATCAGATGGTGGGTCCAGGAGGTGGCAATCCTTGCTGTGCCCACCTCACTGCCCCCACCACCACCCCATCCAGTGGAGGGCTTTGTAGCATTCAGAATTCACCAAATTGAGCATGGATTGCAAACCTGGAAATTAGGCATCTGTGGCTGGGAAGGGTAGTGGGAACAACCTTGGATCACAGAATTTGAATCTGATATTTAGAAGTAGTCTTAAAAATAATCTAGTCTGGGCTGGGTGCAGTGGCTCACGCCTGTAATCCCAGCATTTTGGGAGGCCAGGGCAGGTGGATCATGGGGTCAGGAGATCAAGACCATCCTGGCTAACACGGTGAAACCCCATCCTACTAAAAATACAAAAAATTAGCCAAGTGTGGTGGCGAGCGCCTGTAGTCCCAGCTACTTGAGAGGCTGAGGCAGGAGGATGGCGTGAACCCAGGAGGCGGAGCTTGCAGTGAGCCAAGATTGTGCCACTGCACCCCAGTCTGGGTGACAAAGAGAGACTCCATCAAAAAAAAAAAAACCTAGTCTGACTCTCCTTAAATTTTGTTTTGTTTTTGTTTTTGTTTTGTTTTGGGGGAAGGAAACTGAGACCAGTGCAGGTAAGTAACTTGACTGAGCTCTCCTGGGGCCATCACCACAGGAGGGGCAGCTCCACAGAGGACAGGCTGGGGAGACAGCAGGCCAGAGCAGCAGGTGGAAGGTTGGAAAGAAAGACAGGCTGTCTAGCATGCTAAAGAACTCAGTCGGAGAGAATAGCAGTGCTGAGGACACAGCCAAGCCAGTCAGCCAAACTAGAAGATACAGGCCAAGTAAGCTGGATCTTAGATGCTCTGGCAGGAAGCGTTGGCCTCCATAGCACAGGGCTGGCATTCAGGGAGGGAACACACAAGGAGGGTGTGGGCTGAGAGAGCACAGTGGTTCCCCATGCCACCAGGCTAAGATTATTGTTTCCAGGAAAGGGCTCTCTACCCATTGCCTTGGATTTGGGAAGCTTCCTGGTGGAAGAGATGTTCTGCTTCTTCCAAAGAGCCAGGCTCTGGGGACATCTGCCACCCAATCCAGTGTGTTGGAGGAGGAAGGTGGAAGGTGACCCAGGGACTAAAAGCTTGACATTGATTCTACTCCCACCACCTTCCTACCTGCAGTTCCACACAGCTCCCAACATTGACCACCTTTTCAGGCCTGACAGAGCAGCATGCAGGACCAGGGGATGGCATGGGCGGCAATATTTATCCATTCATGGAAAATCAAAGCACCCGGTTAGTTGTTCAGAAACATGGATATGATGCTCTGAACCATGAGAGCTGAGTAGAGGTGGATGAACGTGCCTCAATGATTGGCAGAATGTGCTTATGAGGAAGCACTGGAAATCAAAACTCAGGATGAGGCAGCCTAACAGAGGCAATCAATCATTCTACACTCACTACTTCAACAAATGCTCACTGAATAGTTGCTGTGTGCTGAGTACTACATTAGGGCACAAAGGGTACAGAAATGGAGAAGCAGTTTCTTACCCTCAACCTACAGAAGCACAGCCCCCAGAATGTGTGTGTTGGGGACAATGCAACATATGCTATTGGTGCCTAATACACACCCTCCATGGCTCTCACTGCTCCAGTTTATGCCTATGCATCCTACTGAGCCCATCTGCAATTCTCCACCAGTCGTTTTCACAGCATAGCACAGGCCAGACTCACAGGGATTCATACAGCGCTTCCAGGAGCAGCCCTCAGCCCTCAGTCAATGGCAAATGGGAACTAGAAGACATACTTCAGCTTGATTCTCCCTGGATGGCCCTAACTCTACACTGTCTCCCAGAGCTGCCCTACAGGGTGAGCCTCAGTTGCTCACAGTGGCAACTGCTTATGATACAATACACTTTCTATCGGTTTCCATCCCTTCCCTCTCTCACTTACCCACTACCCTACTGGTATTTCCTGGAATCACTTTCCAAGAGACTACTTGCATTCAAATCCCTGTTCAGAGTTGGTTTCTGGGGAAATCCTCCAACCCAGGCAATCAACAACCATTTTGGGAGAGGGGGAGATGAGCACTAACATAAGTTTAAAGGATAAAGAAGTAGATAAAAGCAGGGAGAATAGGGTGTTGGTGGGAGGGAAGTGCTAGGCATTTTAGGCAAATGAGACAGTGCAAAGAAGAGACAAAGAATATTCCTGGTGGATGGGAGAACTTAAAGGACTTTGGCATGCTGGCAGATTAAGTGAGAGAAGGAGGCGGGGAGAGATGAGTCAGGGGAGAGATGGAGGAACCACATCTCCCTGCCCTTGGAGGCCTCCCTAAAGAGCCTTGTTTTTCTCCTGAAGGCTGAAAACAGATTCAACGCTTGGTGTCAAATGGGGTATAAGAACAATAGGATCAGCTGAGTAAATCCCACAAATCCAATTTACTTGTAGTTTAGATTGCAGTGAATGAGAATAAATGTTAACTCGAGTCTCCTAAACAATGCTTACACCAGGAGACTATGCTGAGATTTTCAAAAGCTGCTTCAAAATGAAGGCTATCCCAGGAATATTATATTCCCATTATATTTCTCCATTCTCTTCTCTTTTACCTGGAGAAGTCTTAGCAGTAGCCCCCAAACAGCCTCTTAATGTTTAACGTTTTGTTAATACAACCCCACTCAGAACTACCCAAAAGCAATTTGGAACAGGAAAAAAAGTCCTATTTTTAAAACGCCAGCAAAAAAGATGCTGCCTGTGAAACCGTACGATAGAAGCTGTTCACATCCAATATCTGAAAGAGCTACCGTTTGTATGAATAATTCAAAAACAGCTCCAGACAAATGATCCTGGGATTATATGGAAATAGAAAAAACCTCCGGAGTCTGCTGCTCCTTTTATTAAAGCCTGGTTCACATTGAACACTGTTTTCTCTGGGGTTATTTCGACTACAAATGAGCAGTCAATAAGGCAGAATCTGTTCACGATTGTACCCATGTGAGCCCCAGAAGAAAAGTCATTTTTATCTACTATTCATTTTTACCTTGCAAATTATTAATTAATGTAGATTGGGTAAAAATTAAAAGTAAGCAAATTAGCCTTCATTGTTTATTTTAATTATTTAGTGGGCTCACAAGCTTCATTTACAAAACATACAGGAAGATGCATCTTCCCTTAAATATTTCTGTTTGCTGCATAGATCTGACACAATTAAAAGGTGATAGAGGTGCCATACGTAAGTTAAATAAAACAGAGCTTTAGTGGCCCAGATCATACTGTTGATGTTATGCTTCATCCTAACTTTCTTAATTATGGTATTGTTGCCAAAATGTGTCGGAGGCACCTGAAGGAGTAGATGCTGCATGTTTGAATTTTCCTGAAAGCTGAAATTTTATATAACCTTTGACCTTATCCATCTTAAATTAAAGCACTTGTTTAAAAAATCCATCTTTTACAATTACATTTGGCTGTCAATGTGTTAATAAAACCATTAGGCAGAGGTGATTTTGCCATGTCAGAAGGGATGACTTTGATGGCAAGGGAATCTTTGATGAAAAATTTCACTGCCATTAGGAAAAGATGGTACCTATAACAGGTAAATAGGACTTCTCAGTTTCAATATATTTAAGTTAATGGATCACTTCGTACTAGAAAGATGTCAGTATGTGGGAGCTATCAGATGAAATGAGCTTGAATATCTAAACACATATCTTATAGATTCTTTTGAGAATATCCCAAATGAACTTTTTACTTTGTGAATAAAATAAACATATTGAGAACTGACAACAGGAAATCCTGTCAGGGATGTTCGCTTACTACTCCTGCCAATGAACAAGTTTGTTTACTTAACACATCATCTTTCAAAACGGTCACATGAGATAATTAAGTGGGGGAAATTAGGGCAAAGGGAAAAATAGCATAGAAAACAAAAACAGACATAGGAAGGAGGCTAGAAGATCTGTATAAGCCTTCAGATTTGGCTGTGAGATTCCTAACAGCCAAAATTAAAGAGGAAAAACATGACTAGTTATAAGGGTCACAGAATCCACAGGGAACAAAAACAGTAAGTGAGGAATAAAGTACATATGTCAGTACAGCCAGGTAATCTACTTTCCTAAAGTAAGGTGCTATCCCATTTGAGTTCAATAATGGACACACTAAAATGCATAGCTTATTGGGTCCCACCCCCAGAGATTCTGATTCAACAGTTCTGGGGTAGGGCCCAAGGATTTGCATTTTGCACAAATGCCTAGGTGCTGTTGATGCTGCTGGTCTGGGGACCACACATTGAGAACTACTTTTATAAATGAATTTCTTACCAGAAAGACGTATAGACAAATTCACAATTCCACGATTCTTTCACTGTAGTTAGCATCCTTGAAAACTTTATATCATTCCTCTTTTAGTAAGTTTCAAAGAGAGATTCAGTCGTGAAATTATGTAGACAAGATAACCATGAAGTATGTTGACAAGATGACCATGCAGAGTTCATATAGTGGTTATCTTGGAATAAACTGAGATGATTGATACAAAAGTTCGGTAACAGTAATTGCTTTGTAATATTAATTATTTTGTTACTTCCATACCCTTAATTCCCCTACCCCAACCTAAACTTCTTCAGAAAGAAAGGAAATTGTTGGTCTCACTGAGATTTCCTTAAGGTCAAAATCAGTTCGCAGGATGTTTCAGGATCTAGGTCAATCTCTGTCCCCTATTGAGAGTATAAAGTTCTGAGAAAGAAGACAGATATTCACAGAAATTGATATCTGTTCTTTAGAGGTCTCATGTTCTCTGTCTTAATGTCAAAACATAACCTATTATTCTGTTTCATGATAGAGATTATGAGGAAGAGGAGAAGCAAAGGCTGTGATTGAAAAGGAAAGTGCTCAACATCAGCAGGTCACATTTCTTATGACCTGCTGAAAATGATAGTCTTTATGCCTGAATGAATATTTTAATCTCAGCCTGAATTCCAGGAACAAATAAATAAATCATTTCCCTTTGCATTAAACAAATGCTTCTGTCTATTCTCCCATCCTTAAATTAAAGGAGCTCAAATGGAACCTCATTTTGATATGAAAGCATGACTTTAGTAAAAATTAGCATAAATTCTACATTGGCATATTAAAGGGAAATTACACAAATGTGAAAAATAAATAGAATGTTCTCAAGGCTAAATCCTGGCAGAGAATGAGGAGAGTGACTTAATTCATAGATGCTGAAAACCTCTGTGTGAAAAAGAGGGATACAGCCTTTGTTCATTTATTTTAATAACTGACATTGATTTTAATTATTTATAATTCTTCAAAGTGTATTTTTAATAGTAATGAAGTCTTAGGAAGCTGACCCACCTGACAGCCCTTGACTATTTAATCTTGGCTGAAATATGTGATGGAATCACAAAGTTCTCATCAGTGAGGTGATACAGCCGATGAATTAATAAAGTGAGAATTATCATATTTCCTTTATGTCTGGACCTTTTATTTACATATTTGAAAATATATGTTAAATTATTACGGTCCTTTCCAATTCTAATATTGTGGTCTTATGGGATGTTTCAGCTTATAGGTTGTTTTGCCCTGACAGATGGGAACTCTGAGGTTCCTGGAAGTTAAATGACTTGTCTGAAGTTAAACACAGTGTCAAGACGAGGCTTAAGACATGAACACACCTTTGATTCTTGCCCCTCACCATCCATGCAACCAATCCCATGTGAAGACAGGGTTAAAAGAAGCATACATTGTGAAGTGAAGGAATGGAATACCCCTCTCCTCCTTCTTTCATGTGGCTGAAATCTAAAGTAAGCTTCAAAGGGACACAGGAGGCAAGAAAGACCCAGAAAATAGTGCCTGTGACTGCACTTCACTCGGTTTCCATTCTGTGGTATTTACACTGCCTCCTTTTTTTTGTACTTTGATTTAGAGCAGCTCTAAATGTTTATTTCCAAAGCCTTCTTACCCTCACCTCCACTCAAACAAATGGCATCAATTCGCCACATCTTCAAACTAGAGCTAACGCCATGTCCCAAGTTCAGCTCCTGCCTTTCAAAGGCCAATGATGTGAGTGAATAGTGGATGGTCTCTACACATGTTGTTAATCTTCAGTCTGTAAAGGAGGCCAATGTAATTGCCCCTTTCCAATCACAATTGAATGTACTTCCCACAGGTTCTCTTCATCTCCATTCTACTTCAATGTACCTATCAAAATCCTGTGTGTCCTTTAGTTTTCTCCCCAAATCTACTTCATGTAGACTTCCTTGAAGAAATAGGTACTTGTTGGCTCTGATAATTTTGGTACAATAACAATGGTTCTTCATGTTGATGGATGTGGGTCTAAACTTTCCATCTTGTTTCAGGTTATGATCACTTTGAGGACAGAGACTCTACTCAGTTCTGCATCTCACTTTGACCTATATGTTTTCTTGCATGTTTAATGCCCAATACATATTTGTTAAATTTAGTAATATTCATTGAACGTATCAATGAATAGCTGGAGCCTGGAATAAAGGATCAGTAAGTATTTTTTTAATGGAAGAATGGAAATTTGGAGAGATGAAAAAATAAGTGATCAACGAAAATTTATGGATACATTCACTTTGTCTCCAGAAAAGTCTTTCTCCTATGATATCAAGAAATATATTTAGGAAAAAAAAAGTATAATCAAGGGAAACTATTTCAAGAATCAAAATGTTTCTGGTCACAAACATTTTTTTACAATTCACACTCATTATTCCTGTGAAAAAAAATCTCTGGAAATTTTAAGGTTACTTATGATACAGCCAGCTGCCTATGTGATAAAAACATTTCATTGCTTCTTAAAATGTAAATAGATTGTTTGTGATCACTATGGATGAATTAACAGTAAATAGAAGAAGACATTTGACTCTATGCATGGGTAGATGGGGCAGAAATGCCTTCCACAGTTCATGTCTTTTTCCTGGTTTGACCCTTTCTCCACCATTCTTTTCAACACACTCTTTCCTCTCCCTCATTTTCTGTCTATATCAGTAGGGAAATCACCATAGCAACAATCTGAAATAAATCAATTCAGCTACTATTTTCTGGATGTTACAGCCTTGTTCAGAGGTCAGATTTCAAAGAAAGCAAAAGACTGAAACTCCTGACAGATGAAGGAGGCAGAATTTTCTGCTAACCTGAATAACACCAATGAAGGGAAACAGAGGTGATCTCATTGCTTCAAGCTCAGTGAGACAGCAGCAAAACCAAAAAAAAAAAAAAAAAAACAAAAAAAGACTACGTTTTAAAAACTCCAAGATGCAGCTAAGGCAGTGAGCACCACTGCACTCCAGCCTAGGCAACAGAGCGAGACTCCAAAAAAAAAAAAAAAAAAAAACAAAGAAAGAAAAGGAAAAAGAAGAATATGATCACTCAGATGTTTGCTTTTCTTCTGAGGAGACTTTTAACCATCTGTGAGCAGTACTGGAAGAAACGGTGGAAAGAATTCAAGCAAATTAATAGAGGATGAAAATTTTCTTTATTAGAAATGAGGCCATTTCTTCATATCTGATTCTTTAAGGATAAAAAATTTCATTTAATGATGAATCATTGCTTTATTTCCTCCTACAGGTACTGAGGTTGTCTTTTCTATCCGAAGAAGCTACCAAGATCTTACAACTCCCTATGTTACACAATGATTTGAAATGCAGTAGGAACTCTGTGTGTGTGTGTGTGTGTGTGTGTGTGTAGATAGAATATGGCAGTAAGACTGAAAAATAGACCAGAAGTCAGAAGTCAAGTGATCTGGGAATTTATTGTGGCTCAATCCTTCAGCCAGCAATGTTGCCATGAACAGGTTACTTAACACTGCTGATTCTCAGTTTTTTCATTAGCAATAATATCTATCTGTTCACCTTAGAGGGTTTATGAGGACTGGTGAGAAAGGAATTGTCAACTACATGTTTGTTCAGTGTAACGTTGGTATCAGAGATACTTCTGATCCTTAAATCATGCCAAAGATGTGCTAGCTATCTGTGCTTGAACACACACAACCTTCAAATCTAGTGTTCCTGCACACAACTGAAGACTCTTTAGACAACTATATTGCATAAGGTTAGTAAGAGCAAAGGTTCAAGAGGCTTGGGTTCAGTCCTGGATCTGCAACTGAATAAATGTTCAAGCTTGTTTGGGTCACTTCATCCATCAGAACATCAATTTCCTTCTTGGTTTCTAGTATACTTTGCTATGGTTTGAATGTTTGTGCCCCCTCCACAATTCATGTTGAAACTTAATTCCCAGTTCAACAGAATTAACAAACAGGTCCTTTTGGAAAGTGATTACAGCATAAGGGCTCCACCCTCATGAATGGATTAGTATGCTTATAAAAGGACTTGAGAACACTTTTACACTGTTGGTGGGATTGTAAACTAGTTCAACCATTATGGAAAACAGTATGGCGATTCCTCAAGGATCTAGAACTAGATGTACCATATGACCCAGCCATCCCACTACTGGGTATATACCCAAAGGATTATAAATTATTCTACTACAAAGACACATGCACACGTATGTTTATTGCAGCACTATTCACAATAGCAAAGACTTGGAATCAACCCAAATGTCCATCTGTGACAGACTGGATTAAGAAAATGTGGCACATATACACCATGGAATACTATGCAGCCATAAAAAAGGATGAGTTTGCGTCCTTTGTAGGGACATGGATGCAGCTGGAAACCATCATTCTTAGCAAACTATCACAAGAAGAGGAAACCAAACACCGCATGTTCTCACTCATAGGTGGGAACTGAACAATGAGATCACTTGGACTTGGGAAGGGGAACATCACACACTGGGCTTATCATGGGGAGGGGGGAGGGGGGAGGGATTGCATTGGGGAGTTATACCTGATATAAATGATGAATTGATGGGTGCTGACGAGTTGATGGGTGCAGCACACCAACATTGCACAAGTATACATATGTAACAAACCTGCACGTTATGCACATGTACCCTAGAACTTAAAGTATAATAAAAAAAATAAAAAATAAAAAAAAATAAAAATAAAAATAAAAAATAAAAGGACTTGAGGGTACAGCGTTTGTCCCTTTTGCCTTCCACCATGTGATGATACAACACTGAACCCCTCAGGAGGATACAGCATTCCAAATGCCATCTTGGAAGCTAAGACCAGCCCCTCAAGAGACACCAAACTTGCCAGTGCTTTGATTTTGGTCTTGTAGCCTCCAGAACCATGAGAAATAAATCTCTGTTCTTTATAAATTGCCCAATCTCAAATTTTTTGTTATAACAGCACAAATGGACTAGGACGTACCTCCTGGCTCCAATAATCCTGTGAAGCACAGGAAGAGTTGACTGGTTATAATTTTGAAGTAAACACTCCCATTTATTTTAGAGATAATTATTGACACATGGAGATTCATGACCTTCTCTCCTTCCTCCAACTTGTCAAGACCACTCAGGAAACTAATGTTTAACTTCCCCTGCCCAATTCTTGTCTGCTTCTCTGAGAAGAACAATGACCCATGTTCTGGGTTTAAGGCAACAGGATAATAATGCAGTGTTCATGGAGCTTACGTGTTGAAGAGAGAATGTAATGTGATATGAGACCGTGAAGAAAAGAGCAATGAAGGGACGAGGAACCAAAGATAAAGAAAACAGTCAACAGAAATGGGAAAAAATATTTTTCTAGGGTAGTGGGGTGAGGAACGATTGAGAGGTTCAGGCTGTTCGAGAATAGAAAGAACCCTGAGAATTTGTATGGAACAGTACTTGGCCTATACTTGAGAGAAATACTAATAAAGATGTGATTTAGGCCCTGAATCTTTAAATGTGGTCCTGCTGTGGACTATGTGAGTTTTATAAGCATTGCTGCCGAAGATGCTGTGAGTGATTTCCTCACACTTCATCATTGGCTATGTGATGCTGAGATGGTGACTTCAGTGTTTTGTTCCAAAACATGAATTTTCTTTCTTAAGAGCTAATGTATGGATATGACTCTACACACTTGATGGTTAAAAAATACAGCAACATACACAAAGCAGTTTGCCCAAATGTGATTGAATTTTGTGTTTTCACAGAAATTATTTTAAGCATAATAATGAAAAACAAATGACCATTTAAATTATCAATACCTACTATATATTAATTATAGGAATATATGCCAAAGGCTTACATGTATAACGATTATAGCACCCTCTCAGGCTGTTTCTCTATCACTTAAAAATTGTAATAATCGAAGTATTAAGACTATAAAAAGACTCAGTGGGATGTGAGAAAGCCAATATTATGTATTTGGGGCCATAATTTGGCATTACAAAAACAAAATTTTATTTTACAAAAATAAAATAAAAGACCTGCCCCAGGCTGGGCACGGTGGCTCAACGCCTGTAATCCCAGCATTTTGGGAGGCTAAGACAGCTGGATCACCTGATGTCAGGAGTTCAAGAGCAGCCTGGCCAACATGGTGAAACTCCGTCTCTACTAAAAATATAAAAAATTAGCCAGGCGTGGTGGTGGGTACCTGTAATCCCAGCAACTCGAGAGGCTGAGGTAGGAGAATTGCTTGAACCTGGGAGGTGGAGGTTGCAGTGGGCCAAGATCGCACCACTGCACTCCAGCCTGGGTGACACAGCAAGACTCCATCTAGGGAAAAAGAAAAACAAATAAAATAAAGACCTGCCACTCAGTGCATTTACCATCATGGATGTTTGAACAATGCAGCTTCTCATGGACAAAGTCCACTGGGCCTTGGAGACCAGCTATGAAGAATACAAGATCTTATACTTTCTTGGTGTACACACATAAGGCATTTTTTGCCTCTGAAAAATCCTTGGGAACCCTCAGGAAATAGATTTACCATGATCAGTTCAGGATACAGTAACAGGTTTTTGACTGTGACTGCAGAATAAAAAACAAAATCAAATCATATATTTATGCTTCATTTCAAGGAACTGTGACAACTAGCTGTTCAAATGGAAGAAACAGAACAGTAATGTAATTAGTCTACAGAGGCAGGACTGGTGAGGGCTCTGAGAAATGCAAGGTAAGTAATTACTCCATGCCTCAAGATATTCAAAACAACTTAAGAACAGATAGACTAATGCTAATCTTTTATTTTTATTTCATTTAGCAACAACAAAAAGGTACAACTGGAGTTATGAAGTTGCAAGTACAGTAATCATTGGGCAATGGATGGTATTCTAATATGTTATCATAAATAATTTGTTCCATAAAAGTAGATAAATAAGACAATATAATTAATGCTCAAGTATATGGAATGTCTTAAAATAATTCTAGCAGGATTTATCAGTGTACCTTGCATATAGTAAGTGCTCACATAATTTGGAAGAAAAATATGGCTTTGGTTAGTAATTTACTTATCAAAATCATACATCTAACTTGTAAAGAAAATTTATTCAAATACTAATTATAGATATTAATTAACAGAAGATCTGTATTGTATTAACAATATTTGAAGAGAATTTCTACTACTCTCTTAGCTAATCAGAAACTTATCGCAAACATGGACTGTTTTGTAAATGATGTAAGCTGCTTTTGCCTTATTTGTAGTCACAGTTACAGGTAGAAAATTCTTCTTGATTGTCAAAATTCTAAAGAGACTGTAATTATTCTAATAAGTCTCACCTCCACTGCTTAAAACTCTCCAATGGCTTCCCACAAATCTTAGTATAATCATTAAAACCCTTAATACAGCCTACTGGGTCCTGTGTGATCCATCTTTGCTTACCTGTTCAATCTTACCATTCACCTCCACCTCCTCATTTAATGCCCCCCAGCCTCCCTGGACCTCAAGATTTCCTAGCCTGACAATGCTCATGCTCTCACCTCTGCATATGATCTTCTCTTCCAAATTCCTCTTTGCCTGGATAACTTCTACGCATCTTTTTAAAATGCACTCTCCAGTACAATTTCCCCAAGGAAGCTTTTCTGGAACCTCCATGAGATCTAGTCCTTCTTGGGAAAAAGTTGTTTATCCTGGCCTCTTGTTCTCCTGTGTCTTGCTGAATAGGTCAACATTGCAGGGTCCTGTTTACCCTTTCACTCTTTAACCAGGCCATTTCTCAGGATTGTTTATACATTCAGCAGTCTTGAGAGGTGAAATAGTATATTATGGACAGAAAGCAAGCTTGCTTACTGCTTGCTATGAAAAGTGCAGGGCTCTTTACCCTGATTTTCTCAGTTGTGGCACAAACCCACTGGGTGCGTAGCAAGCATCTTTGAGACAATACATTTCTGCAGTTTTAAGCAGCCTAGTTTGGCAGCCTCATTTGTTGTAGCAGCCTTAACAAACTGATACAGGTAGGTACCATCATTCTCATTTTACAGATGAAGAAATAGAGGAACAGAGCAGTAGAACGACATACCTAATGATTCACAGTTGCTGTGTAGCAAATTCATGAGACAAACTAAAGCACTTTCATTCCAGACCCTGCACTCAGAATCCTATTTAACCCTGCCTCTGTGTCATACTCTTTCTTTCATGTTTCATGTTTGCTCTTGGGTATCCCCGTGAAAACCATCTAATGACTTCACACTGTGGACTAGCACAAAATTTATATCATGTGATATTTTACATACAGTACTATTCAAAAACTGGAAGATACTACAGGCTTGCAACCAGACCAGGGTGACCCACAGACCTGAACACACATCCTCTCTATTGTGCTGCATCCACAACTACTCATCTCTGGACCTTCCTTTCCTTCTCCAGGGGTTACTGGGGCAGCTGAACTCACATGAAAGAGTCACTAGATTTGGAGTCAGAAGGCCTTTTCATTGCTATTTTCATTGCACTAAATTTAGTGCAACTATTCTGTATATCACTATAATGGTAGGTACATGTCATTACACATTTGTCAAAACACATAGACTGTACAACACCAATCGTGAACCCTAATGTAAACTATGGACTTTGTGTGCTAATGATATGTCAATGTAGCTTCATTAATTGACAAATGTACCATTCAGGTGTGGGATGTTGATAATGTGCTACACATGGGGGTGAGCAGGAGGAACATGGGAACTCTCTACTTTCTGCTCAATTTTGCTGTGGATCTAAAACTTCTATAAAAAATTATTTATTTAAAAATGTTTTAAAAAGTATATCCTATCTTTTTTTTTAATGACATTAGAGTGCTCCATCAGAAGACTTGGGTTTGGATCCTGTCCTTGTTCATGGCTAAATGTAGAACATTTAGCAACATTTCTTTATTAGGCAAATGGGCATATAATACCACATCTTACATCTAATCATCACTGAAAAACGCTGAGTGCAGGGCCTTGGAGGGATGGGCAGTTCTCAATAACTATTTGCTCAAGGCCCACCTCCTTGCCCGTTGCTTCAAATGAAGGTGAATGCATGAAGAGAATCTGTTGAGCAGCACCCTGGCAGGTGTCCCAGCCCATTGCTCCTGGGCTCCTTAGCAAGCCCACAGGACATTTCTCCTGCTGTTCTTCACAGTAATAGCCCCAACAGTTGGCAACCTGTTACCACCTCTGGCTGCTGAACAGGGTCAGCCTAGCCAGGCAGAACTTTGGCAAGCAGACTTCAGCTGGGGGAAAGTGCAGTGAGCCGGACCTCATGAGAGACGATCACTGGGTGACTTGACAGTAAAGATATGTGTAAATAATACCAGGGAGAAGAAACCAAACATGATCAGGAGTGAGAAGCTGGGGTGCATCCAAGTCACACAGTCACACAGCAAACAGGCTAACAATGTGCTGTCGCACAGAATACATTTTTCCAAGTAAAGCTGTTTTCAAATATAGTTCTATTAAAAGAAAACAAAACAGAAATAACCAATTCATTTCTTTTAAATTTTGTTACTTCAGGACCAAAGTGTTGACAGAACTTAGGATTCACTTTTCATTACTATGTCAATGCACAGATGTAAATAAAATCTAACATCCTTACAACACAGAATCCAAGAAAGAAATAAAATGGTCCTTGATTTCATCTTTCACTGAAAATCCATTATATAAAAATATGAAGGCATAGATTTACCTAAATGTTAGTCTGGCTTCTTCAGGAAATAAAGTCATCAGTTTCCAAGCACCAGAGAAAAGAAAATTGTTCGATTTTAGGCTGAGTGACAAATTGTCCCTAGGTCTTGTCCTCAGGATTTCATTGTTGTAGGCAAATAACTGTTTTTCATATAAAAGTCAATCACTACCTTATGACAAAATCCTCAAATTGCCTCTCATTAAAGAGCTCCTCAAATAAATATGTATAGAAAACTAAGTATGAAATACCAGGTTAAGTGTATCAACCCCAAATACAAAAGGGAACAGTCTCATCTGAAAGCACTAGAACATATTTACCAGGTAAGCTCAGATACCAGGAGTGAAGAAAGATTGAACATGAACATGACCATTAACACGAATGTATTCACTCAATCAGTAATGCACACAACCACCACACAAGACCCAGAGTGATGACCAATTTCTCCTTACTTTATGTATTGTCCAAACCAGTACAGGTGTTTACTTAAGATTCACTGTTTAACGTAATACAGGTATGTCTAAACACACACAGAGTATTTAGAAATAACTTTTTACTTTGAAATAAATATTTTTAAAGCACAGAATTGTGATATAGAAGAACAGAGGCTTGAATTCAAATTTTATGGTATTAACCATGAACTCTTGGATAAGTCTCATAGTCTCTCAAAATTTTATGTTTCCTCCCCACCCACATCAAAAGGAGGATAGTAACATGAACTCCAAAGGATTATTATGAGAATGAAGTGTTTAGGAAGAAGGTCAAGTTTCAGCAGATTTCTGGGAACATGTAGAAGGCTCTTCCTTCATTCACGGACTCTGACTGCCACAGTTTTAGTGGAAATATTCCTACTAACGTTTGATCAGCAGGAAGAGTCAGGAAAAACCAGATTGTCAGTCTTTGTGAAAAGAACATGCCTCAAACTGTCCCGTCTGAGCTGTGGGGCAGGAACATGTCACTGTGCATCTCAGGGCCTCTGTTCCTTTATGTGTAAACTGAAGACAAGTAAATGTAGTCACATTTACTTCCAAGAAATGTGGTTAATATATTACATAAAATGATCTATATGAAATTATTCTATAAATTTCAAAGTAGTCTATAAACATTGGAATTTGCATTTTATATATAAAGACAAAAGGGAGATATACAGATATACAGAAATATAAAGGGTTATGTTGGAATGGTAAAAATCCCTTTCCTATTTGTTTTGCTTTAAAATTTTAGTTTACAAATCTAAGTTTAACAAAAACCTTGGGTTTTTTGTTTTTTTTTTTTTTAGAGATTCATTGCACTTTTTATAGTGAGAGCATTAGAGATGAAAAATAGGTTTCTTAAGGTTTCTTAAAGCAGAGTCATTTGTTATTGATGCTAGAATCATGACATTCATAAAATGGCAGCACTAATAAGCTCATGCTGTAATCCAAAGAGATCAGGTATATGGTCATGATGCTTAAATAAGAAGGTCAATAAATCAAAAATAAAGAATAAAGCTATACAGCTATTTGCTAAATGTAATTAAAAGGCTGAAACAGAGATACTGTCCCAATTTTTTGGTTTTATGTTTTTAAGAGATCATTGTCTTATGATGAATCTGATAAAAATCTGAAAATTCAAGGGAAGAGTTTAAAAGGCAGATCTGTAAGTAGTTTTCATAAACTGAAACATGAAGTATAAAGGTCAAATCACTGACTGTGATATATTCTTTAGTACTCTTTGTAGCCTTCACTCAAAGAAGTGTGAAGGTCACATCAATAACTTTATGCATTATTTTTCAACAATAAGTAAACATGAATCATGTGCAGGATTTTCTAAAGCTTACTGTATTTCTTTCTTTTATTTTTTTTAAGATGGTGTCTCACTCTGTTGCCCAGGCTGGAGTGCAGGGGTGCAATCTTGGCTCACTGCAACCTCCGCCTCCCAGGTTCAAACAATTCTCCTGCCTCAGTCTCCCGAGTAGCTGGGATTACAGGTGCCCACCACTGCATCGAGCTAATTTTTGTATTTTTAGTAGAGATGGGGTTTCACCACGTTGGCCAGGCTTATCTCGAATTCCTGATCTAGTGATCCACCTGCTTCGGCCTCCCAAAGTGCTGGGATTATAGGCATGAGTCACTGCGCCTAGCCAACTTACTATACTTCTTAATACCAGCAGTCGCTGGCATCACCCAACACAGAAACCTTTGTATTTGTGCTGTCAATTTATACCATACTTAAGATCTCATGAAACCTTGAAGGTAACAACATCTGCTCTTCCCTTCCTGGATTAAATGAGTTGCTATAGTTTGAATGTTTGTGTCTCTGCAAAAATCATATGTTGAAATCCTAACTTCCAGGGTGATGGTATTAGGAGGTGAGACCTTCTGGAGATTACCAGGTGATGAGGGCAAAGCCCTTGTTGAATAAGTTTAGTGGCCTTATAAAAGAGACCCCAGAAAGACCCTTGCCCCTTCCACCAGTGAGGACCCAGCTGTCAGGGAAGTGGGCCATCACCAGACACTGAATATGCGGGCACCTTAATCTTAGACTTTCCAGCCTCCAGAACTCTGAGAAATAAATTTCTACTATTCATAAGCCACCCAGTTTTATGGGGTTGTTGTAGCAGCCCAAATGAACTAAGGCATCAGTCTTTTGCCTTAGATATAGTACTCACATTTTGGCCTATAAAAGTAGCGCCAAAATGGTCTCTAAGGGGAACACACTCAAATCACCATCAAGAAAAACCAGATGTGGCCTGAAGAACATCGAATTCAATTCAAAGTGAAATTCTTCCCAAAGGCCATGGCAATTTACTGCTTCTGGTTGTGTGATTTGGGGAGGTCCATTTAATTCTGTGAACTGTACTACATAATCTATAAAATGGGGATAATATTGTTTTTTTCTCAGGGGGCTGTACTAAAATATCCAATTTTCTTACAAATAAAAAGGTTTTATTCTGATAAGAGTCACAGCACTGATAAAGAGTCAGCATAGTTATGCAGCACATACTCTGAAGTCAGGATGCCTGACTTCAAATTCTCACTCCAGCCATTTACTGGAGCTGTTGTCTTGAGCAATCCATGTAAGCACTCTGTGCCATCGTGGTCCCTTCTGTAAATGAGGATAGTGACAGCACTTACTTTATTGGGTGGTACAAGGATTAAATGAATTATTATTTAAAAAGCACTTAGAGTAGTATCTTTAACATATTAAGTTCTGCATACTTGTTTAATACATAAATAATTGGTTACTGTCCCTTTCCTTAAAGGTGCCACCCACTAAGTTTGCCCAACATGAATGTGGGTATAACTTCATGGTTGCCTAAAGATTCCATGTGGCAGAAACTGCTGCTAAGTTTCCCCTTCTTCCTGGTCACATAATTATACTACATTTCCCAGACTCCCTTGCATTTGGTATGGCCAGCAAAAGAAGTGATGGGTATTACTCCACGCTTAACCCATAAAACCTTCCACGCACATGCTTCCATTGTCTTTCCCTCTCCACGTCTTGATACACATGTACACAGTGATGGAGGAAGTCATGTGTTAAAGATGGCAGGGCCACAGGTAGAAGGGGCCTGGGTCCTAGCATCACTGTATTTTGAGAGAGTTGCCTGACCAGGAACATCTGCCTTATCCTCAGGGGTCTCTAAGCAATAAACTCTGATGTTTATTAAGCCTCTGAGGTTTTGTTACAGCAGCTAGTGATGCTGTCTTAACCACACAGTCCAGTATTTCTTACATGAGGCTTCATATTGAGGTAAAGTCACTACAACCTTCAGTGCCTAGAGGGAATGGCTGGGTCAAAATTGTGATTGTGCTGGGATTAGATGCCAGGAAAGCATGGATGACATAGAAAAGCCTTATCCAGAAAAGAAAGCAGAGTTATGGGTAGGACAGAGGTAGAGACTAAGTAAGCCTTGCAAGAAATGTAAAATCCAAAGCTTAAGCACAAAAATCTAGGAGAAACTATGAGTTGAAAGATGGCCACAGTCATCACAGCTGTCAAAATCATAAGAAAAACTACAAGAGTCCAAATGGCTTTCAGATAATTTCTAGAGGACAGCCTCCCTCTGTTGACCAGACTTCCTATTCCCATCAGCACAAACTGTCCTGGTATATAATTTCCTAGGTCTGACATTTTTAGTATAATATGCCCAAACATTTTCCCAAGTAGACTTGCCTCAGGGACTAAAATTCCCATAATTCTTACAACCCTGAGCTGACATAGTGTTGCATGTTTTATTATTGTGAAAATGCAATTCATATTGGATAATAAATAAGGTCATTATTCACCCTGAATTTATGAGTTTGTATTTCTTTATAAGAGCAGTTTTCCAATTGCTTATAGGGTCCCAGGGAATAGAACACAGTACAGGTAATTACTGATGGTGGAAGTGGGGCTGGTCTTCCGTATGGACGGCTACCAAGAAAGATAAGTTTGGGTATGTCACTTTTGAGAGAAATGCTAGTCATCTGAGTGCTAGAAATCTATCTGCTGGGAGTTCCAGGAGGACAGAAAAGGCCACTGAAAGAAAGATGTATAAGCTTCTTTGTATAAATGATGTATTCTCTTCTTTGTATAAATGTGGTTCTGATCACTCTTGAGTTTGTTCCATGGTCCTCTCTCTACAATCAAAACTATTCTAAATGTATAATCATAAAAGCTGAGTTAATTCATGCCCTTAGATTCTATGAATATTGGACAGGCTTATAGGTGGTTCCCCTGTGATCCCCACTTACTGGTGTTCACGCTGTTGTGTAGCCATCTATTCCTGAAGGTAGAAGAGACCTATGACTTGCTTCTAACTTACAGAATGTGGCAAAGGTGATGGGCTATTATTCCCATAATTGTGTTTTAGTATATTAGACTCCGTGTTGCTATCAGACTTGCTCTAGAGACTCTTCTTGTTGACTTGATAAAGTGATCAGTCACAGGGGAAAAGCCAGCATGGCAGGGAGCTGCAGGCAGCCTCTAGGAACCACAAGCAGACTCTAGGAATGCCAGACAGCCCCTGAGAACAAAGAGCAGCCTCTATCTGTGACCTAGCAAAGGTGGGACCCTCAGTCTTCTTCTAAGAGTGCAAGAAAAATAATTCCGCCTACAAATCCAAATGAGCTCAGAAGTGAATTTTTCCCAGTCGAGGTTTTGGAGGAGAAAACAGCCTGGTGGATACCCTGATTGCAGACTGGGAGGCCCTAAGCAAAAGACCCATTTAAGCAGAGCTTTGACTCTTGACTCGCAAAAATTATGAGATAATAAATTGTTGTTTAAAACTGCTAAGTATGTGGTAATTTGTTACATAGTAATAGATAATAGGTACATTCTATTAACAGAAACAGTAACCATCAGTGCCTTCCACTCTACTAAGGTTGCTCTTGTAATATTATTCATGTAATGTTATTCATGTAGCATTAGTGGGGCACTGGTACAGAAGACCATTCTAGCGAATTATAAAATGTTCCTCCCACTTCCCCTGTCATCCTCTGCACAGCTTTAAGCCCCTCAAAGATCCCATGTATTTTGTTCTTGGAGGCGTCAGTCCATATGTCATAAATAATATCATGTGTACCCACATCACACATTAAATATCATTTTCTCTGCAGGGAAATTAAAATGAAAGGTTTTTATTTACAATTTTGCCTTGAAAATTAGTTGGCTCAAAAACTCATTTAATTTAAAATGTCAATGATTTCTTGGCAATTATCATGCAGACTTGGGAATTTGTGAAAGAACATCTCACCCTCACATGTTTTCTAAGACAATGAAATGTTTATAGATACTAAATTGAATAAGGAATGAAGCTGACATAATGTTATTTTTAGGAGATGTTTAAATATTTATTAATTTCATTTGTAAAGGATTTTCTAAGAATTTTGGAACCAATGATTTCTTATTCAGGTCTTAATCTGTTCTGGTTTTCCCTGAGAACCACATGTGTCCTGGGCTCTGTGCCAATAATACCTGATGAATAAAGGGTCCTGCTTTTCTTACATACCACTCTTCTTTTCTTATTAAATTTATGATTTTTTACACAAGCAAATGTCATGCATGGTTCAAAGAAAGAGAAAAGAAAAAGAAAAGTAGAATTCAGACATACATATGTAGAAAAACTGAAATCAAATATTATAGTTCTCAGAGCTTGTTAGCTTAAAACAAAAAAAGAAAGAAAGCAAGAAAGCAAGCAAGCAAGCAAGAACGAAAGAGAAAGAAAGCAAGAAAACAAGAAAGCAAGCAAGCACGCATGCAGGGAGGCAGATTTCCTTCTTAATTTTAAACTGTGGGTCATATCGATCAGTGTTCTCACATTTTTGCTTTTCTTTCCAAAATAGTCAATGGAAATGGTAACCTTTCTCTACTCAAGGTTCTGAGATCAATAGCAACACTTAGATTATGCTTTTGAATTTATTAGCCATAAAAACTAGATACGACATGTTCCTAAATGAGCAAGTAAGTTCCTAAATTTGAGCCTCACACAGTGGCCTTATCTGTAAGTAAGAGGAATTGATTGGTGATCAGTAATGTTCTTTCCATTCCTAAAATCCCAGGAGTCTAAAGCATCAAAGGCAGGAAACAGACTTGAATTAGACTCTGAATATTGGCAATCACATTATTTGTCTCTGGTCACACAACTTCATTACTCACCCATCTTTCTCCTACTGGAAATTATATAATAAAAAATCATTTGTGATTACTAGAGGAGATGCTATAAACTTAATTGTGTTAACTCAATCATTTAGGAGAAGAAAAATCCAACCAGAAAGATCTTCAAATGACAGCATCTTAATCCATGCCTGGATATCGTGAGAGAGGAGCAGGGGTTTCTTTTAATTTTTCTCCAAATCACACTTCTCAGCTACCTAGAGCTTCAAAGGATTGGGTTATGGATGAAAAAGAAGCTGAAGGAGACAACCCCAAGGTAACTTCCAATTCTGAGCCTAAATCTTAAAAAACAAACAAAGAAGAAACTCCAAGACCTTCTCAACTGAAAACGGCAGGCTGTAACAATTCCAGGAGAAGCTCTGCTAATTTACACATGATCTTTCTTGGGTCAGCTGGAAAGGCTGAGAGACACAAATTCGTGGCAGCATAATCTCTGGATGGAGAAACCAGGCTTGCTCTATTTTTGTGTGTGTGTTCTTAGTGTAAAAGAGTGGATTTGATGTAAGCCATAAGGAATAAAAAGAAGTTACTCTCTGCACAAAAACTAAGCAAAATCATGTAGACAAATGAGAGCCTGAGAATCCCTGTTTATTATTGTGTGCCAGATCCAAGGCTAAATAATGTTCATTTATATTTAAATTTAATCCCTTTCCACCTGTACCAGTTGGGATCTCAGCAGGAATAATTAGCTCAGCTAGTTCAAAGGAACAGACCTTAATGAAAGGAGTGCAGAGGTGCAGAGAGGAAAAAGTGAACTAGTAAGGGATGGTGAGGCATCCAGAGACTTACAAGAGTAGACAGCTGTTATCAACCTCTAGGAAAATATAATGTTACTAAAGCCCAGTAAGGATTGCACCCATGTGGGAGGGGTTATCCTGGAGACTGAGTCCAAGGAGGGGCACAATCCTTGCCAGAGACTAGGCACAGAAGCAGGGAGAGCAAAGAAGTGCCCCAGCTTCTTTCCCATAACTTTCTGATTCGCCAATGCCTCTCACTGGTCAAATTTAATTGACTGCTAACTGGCCAGGGAGCTGGATGAGGCATTCATAGGGATCAGGCACCCAGAGCACAGAGCAAAGGAGAAAAGCAGAGAGGGATTGGGCTGGGGGTGAGGCGGGACGTGGTATGTAGTGCCCAGAACACAACGTTAAGAGGGAGACATACTTATGTGTGATGTCATTTTTATTTAACATGTCAAGAAACTGAAGCCTCAAGTAGTTGAATTACTTGCTCCAAGTCACACAACTAGCACCGTGTGGCTGATACAAGATTTGAACCCAGGACTTCTACCTCCAGGTATGTGCTCATTCCTCCATGCTGCTCTTGTGGTACCTCACATTCCCAAGCTCTTCGCTATTACCAATTCTTTTACATAATTTGCCTTCTCTGTTCTTCCCAAATTCTTTCCCTAGAATAATCCTAAGAGGTAAGAAAGATAGAGTTAAGTTTTATTTTACAAATGAAGGAGTTAAGGATTAAAGAAACAATTAACACTTTTCTTCTGAAAGGTAGGTGATAATTAACAGCTTGGATCAATAGCAGAAGGGAACAGGCAATAAAGGGTGGGGTCTGCCTGGCACATAAGTTAGCAAAATAAAAAAGATTAAGCACAGATTTGATGACATTTGAAATTTAAAATGAGAAAGGCACTAAGAGGTATTTATTATAATTCTTATTAAGTTTCCATATGTCTTTCATCATTAGTCTAAATTTTATTTTTCCCTAAGAATGTATAAACAAAGACAAGAATTAACATCTAGCTAATTGAGTGTTGCTATTTGAATGGTGAAACTTCTTTAAAAAATCACCCAGTAAAGCTATAGATTTGATCTCAAAGGTGTGATGCTAAACTTTTTCCTTTTCTCCAGCAGGGTAGGGGCATGGGCTTGCAATCTTTGTTGTTTAACAAAATGGAAGGGGCTGTTAAATTGTAACAAAGGAGAGATAAATTTAATTTATAAAAAAGAACTTGGCTGGGCACAGTGGCTCATGCCTATAATCCCAGTACTTTGGGAGGCCAAGGCGAGTGGATCACCTGAGGTCAGGAGTTCAAGACCAGCCTGGCCAACACGGTGAAACCCCATCTCTACTGAAAACACAAAAATAAGTTGGGTGTGGTGGCGGGTGTCTGTAATCCCAGCTACTCGGGAGGCTGAGGCAAGAAAATCGCTTAAACCTGGGAGGCGGAGGTTGCAGCCAGCCGAGATCGTGCCACTGCACTCCAGCCTGAGCAACAGCGAGACTCTGTCTCAAAAACAAATAAAAACAAAACAAAAAAGAACTTAACCAGAAGTATGATTCTACTAAAATAAACAAAAAAATTGTATTTCTATAGAAAAGTAAATCGGACTAAATTATGCTCTAGTCCTGCTTTTGTATGCTTTCTGTAACCATACTCCACTTAACTAAAAGTAGTACATATTTCTTAGAGATTAACCTACTCTTGCTCACCTTTATATCTGCCCCTGGTGTTTTCTGGCATATAGGAAATGCTCTACAAATATTTGTGAAATAAATCTATACCTGAGAAGTTACAATGTTTCAAACTGTACATGCTAGGCAAGGTATATAATGTATTTTATTTCATCTTCTCCTCAACCTTATGAGATTGATATCATTATCATCCACATTTTACAGATGAGGAAACATCTTACACAGTTAGCAAATGATGTGGCTAGAATGCACTCACATCTCTAGTCACTCTATGTCAAATATTATCTAATGCAATGTCACATGTACCTCTTTTGCCCCTTAGAGATCTAGGTACTGTGGGCTCACAGTTCCACCAATTCTGTGGTGTTTGAAAGTCAAAGCTCTACCTACAACTTCTGTCAATTCCCAGGAACTTGCATTCCATCACATACTGCCTCTCCATGGCCTAAGTTGTAAAAGCAACAGCAAGCAGCATAGACTATTTTGAAGATGACACTAGAAAGACAGATGAGGTACTTATATCATAAAACTTCCCAACAAATAACTGAAATTTTTATATTAAAAGTTTACTGTATGATTCTATTTATATACAGTACTATATGATTCTATTTATATACAGTCTTGAAATAATACAATTACAGAGCTGGAGAAAAGATCAGAGGTTCCCAGAGGTTAGGGATGGGGAAGGGAGGGAGGTGCTTTGCTACAGGAGTGCAACACTAGAGATCCTGTGGTGAAACTGTTCTGTCCCTTGACTGTGGTGTTGGTCGCACCAGTCTACACTTGTGATAAAATTGCATACAGCGAAATACACATCGGCATCTGCACACTCCCACTTGTGCACACACACACAAGTGCCTGTAAAACTGGTGAAATCTGAATAAGGTCAGTGGATTTTATCAATGTCAGTTTCCTGGTTGTGATATTGAACTGTACTTATCCAAGATAATACCATTGGGGCAAACTGGGTGACATGCCTAGGGGATATCTCTGTATTATTTCTAACTGCTGTGTATGAATCTACATTGGGGATAATGTATATTAGTTCAAAATGAAACAATTTTTAAATGTTTCTATATGCTAAAACTGCTCTTTATTATGAGGTTTTTCTTTTAGACCACACCCTTCCTTCCGTACAACTGATTTCCCTTTAGTTCTCATTCCTCTCCCCTGAACTTTTCTTCTGGGAACTTTACATCCCTTTCCCCTCTATTACACAGAGAAATTTGGCCTTTTTGAGCTTCTGCCACCACAGATGCTCACCAAGTTTATGATGGTGCTGAGTAAACAAAGAATCCTACCTCTACTCAACTTGTGCCACATGCTTAGAAGGCAGTGAGGTTACAAATAACGGAACATATTTTCAGGTGCAATTAGATTTGCAGATGTTACTTAGAGGGAAATGGTTAGCTCTATAGGACTAGCCCTGAGTTCTCAAACTATTAAGTGAAGACAAGAGACAGAAATGAAAATTTTTTCCTATTTCACAAATCAGCAGTTTTGGTGTAGACTTGTTATCATCCCATCTTTCTGCTAGTTAGAGGACGTGTGGCCCAGGCAAATTATTTAATCTCTTAGGGCCTCTGCTTCCTTATCTACAATATGAAAATACTAACAATTATTAATACATTAGAGACTTGTGATTGTTTTCTCCTCTGTGTTCCAAGTTATCAATGTTATAGTAATTTTTTCATAAAAGTTGAAAAATTTGTTGTTATTGTTGTTGTCGAACATGTGATGAGTTGGTATGGGTGGTTGCTTTTAGCAATGGATAAGATTTTAGCAAACAGAGATAGGGATAAAAATGAAACAGACTTCTGAAGAAACAGGATGAGCAAAGACAGAAACAGGAAAGCAAAGGGCATGTGAGTTCTGAAAACAAGGGGCTACATTGTTTGGGTAGAATATGAGCAAGTATTTAAGAACTGTGTAAGACATAGGTAGAAAAACATGAGTCAGATTATATTGTGAAGGAGAAGTTTGTTCTCAAAGCATAGTGGGAAGAAAGGGTGCTTTATAAGCTTTGGGAAAGGAAAGGGTGGTGTGTTGGGAGTAGATCTTTAGGGAGACTGATCTGGCCACACAGGCAGGATGGACTGGAATGTTAGTAAGCTGGAAGATGACAGTGGCTGACAGAGTCCATGCAAGATTTTACACAGAGGGGAGGTCAGTCTAGAAATGAGGGGCATGTGTATCAGCACTACAAAAAGTGTGGGATTTGTGGATGAGACACCAAGATTGAGAAGGGGTATTCCAACAGACATTCCTAGAAAAATATTTGTGAATTCTGCTTGTGTATCTTCAGATAATGAGAGAGGAAAAGACGTATTTCTAATATCTATTCCATCACCAGATGGATGAGAAGATTCTTGTCTGCACGAGTGAAATGACATAGCCAGTCTGAAATTAATTCTTAATGTCTGGATATCTATCCATTCCTCTGGCTCATATACAGACATATTCACAACCAATTATAGTTATTACTAATGTTCAGCCCTAGAGCATATTTGAAATTCATAGCCTCCCAAATTTCTCCTATGAATGTATTTTCTGGTAATCTCAGCCCATTGTCCCATGAATTTTTACATGTACCTTTGCCTGATAATAAAACAGAAGCATCTTGTTAGACTGTGGTTTATTCAAGCAAAATGAAAGAAAAAAATTCCGTGTTGCTTTACAGTATTATGAAGATGGTAACTAGGGAGTGGTGATTTCAGATATTTCTCTCTACAGTCTTTCAAACACACTATAATAAAAGTGACCGAGGCCTCTTTTTAAATAGACAGCAGCAGTAACTTATGAAAGATCAATGATACTCGTTTATCACATAAATAAGCACTGTGGAGTAAAAGAACTCCCAGATTAAATGAGAAGCATTTATTACACTTCTGCACCGCAGCAAAATCTTTGGTACACGTTGTACAAAAAAACCCAAAGGCAGCCCCCGACTGATTTTTAATTAAGTGTCATTCCCACTGAGTAAATAAGCGTACTATCAATAATATGACTTTCTTCAAAGTTTTGATAATAATAGTTCATGCTATATTTTCTAATTACTGATAATAGATTTGATAAAATTCTCTTAATTGCCACTTCTTCTCAGTCAACATGACTAAATGCACTATGCTTTCTGTGTCCAGGAACAGTCATTCCTAGAGCCTTAATAAACATAAATCATGTGAAATTGATGTGCATCTTGAGAATAATATACAACTAGGAGGTTCAATCTTGAAACACAAATAGATGCTTTATGGCTAAAAAATAAGTGCCGCCAGGATTAAAAGCAACTAGAGTTTCCTGAGCTCTTATTTTGTACCAGGATACATTGTAAGCATTTCATGAGCGCTCACTGCAAATAGGAATCAAATACAACATACAGGGGTGTAAACTGGGATGCAGAAAGTTTAGGTTTCTGGCCCAAGGTCCCATAGCTGGTCAGTGGAGCCAGAATCCCAAAGCCTGTGCCCTTGCCAAACCCCCTCAACTCCCTCTGCCTGGTGGAAACTTTGTCCTCTCAATGACAAATGAAGAAGGCAGTAATGGGCTTCAAATGAACTATGGCTTGGTTAATATCACATTCACTTGGCTATGATGGTGCTCTGCCAACAACCTTCAAAACATGTTTGTTAATTGCATGGAATTCCTTGTTACTAAATTAATAGAAACCTGTCAGCATCATGCCCATTTGTTTCACCTCTGTGCTCCCTTATCTGTGCCACACAGGAGCCAAAAGCAGCGCCAGGGCCCACTGTGGCTAATGGCCAAACAAATCTGCCCAAGGCTTCCAGCAAGGGGATGTCAACCACCGGCCGACCCACCTGTGTCAGTCACTGGTGTTTGGCTTGCCCTCATTTTCTGCCGTTCAAGCAAGATCAGCCGAGGCTGAAAACAGGTGCACTGTAGTGGTAAGTTGATTTCAGTTAACTTGGAAGCATTATATCAACAGCTGATGACCAAAGTTCTTTATCAACAAATGGAAAAAAAAAAAAAATGTCAGTGTGCTCCTGGAAAGATTGCTTCCACCAACATTGACAGAAAGCCTAGGGTGCTCTCAGAAGTCACTGGGTGTGCTCTTATCCCCTTCTGTCAAATTCCCTAAGAGGAAACACTTTGAAAAACACCCAGCTTTTTCAATTCAGCTTAATTCAGTTCAGTTAAATTGATGATTTATTCAGAACCTACCCTGTTCTGTTTCAGGCACTGGAAACACAAAGATAAATTAAACATAGCCTGTTTCTTCAAGAAGTTTGTGGTCTTGTGGGGACACAGTCATGTTTGTAATTACTAGGAAAGACTGAAGCCAGTACTTAATAATGGCATAAGAAATGTGCTGACTCCAGAGAGAGGAAATTAGGAAGGAGACACACAGAACTCACTCTTACTTAGCATTCATTTTGTGCTGAGCTGGGTACTTAAATATTCACCTTTCTCTGTCGTTCTTCACAACCCTAAGAGGTAAGAATTTCTATCACTGTTGTTTAGATGAGGAAATGAGTCTCTAAGAAGTTGAATAGCTAGCCTGGGGTCACACGCCCAGGACTGGCAGAGGCAAGATGCTCCTCCACTCTGACTTCACACTGCCCGAGTTTGCTTTTTCCTGGGAGGATCAGAGAGTTTCATAGATGATAGGGATACTGGAGCTTATACATGGAATTTCAACAGAAGAAGTTTAAGGAAAATCCATCCAGATGCCAGCAATGAGCCCCGCCCGGCTCTCAGCATAATTTTCTGGGGGAAGCTGCTGTACTTGCCACCTCAGACCAGCCCAAGTCTGAGTGTAGGGATTACCTTCACTTCTCATTAGCCATTGCTTACAACCTTCCCCAACCTGGTTGGAATACGGATCCCCCAGCACACCTGTGACTCTGCTCCTACTGGAGATGCCCCAGGTTGGTCCCCTGTAGGGGTCAAGGCTGCCATATTTGGACTGATTAGCCTGAATTTGAACTTGAAATTTGAAATGTTGTCATATTTTCCAAGGACAGCCCTAGGGAAAACCTCACCAGTTAAGAGCAAGGAATCTGGTCAGATGACAGGGCAGTGAATTTTTACTATATCCACTACCAGCTCTGTGACCTTGCCTTTTTAAAAAAATAAATTTCAGCTTTTAGAACAGTTTTAGATTTACCAGGAAAAATACAAAGGTAGTACAGAGACTTCCCATATACCCCACATCCAGTTCCCTTCTTATTGGCAACTTACATTAGTATGGTTCATTTGTTGTATTGTATTGCAAACCAATATTGAGACATTTGTATCAACAAAAGACCATGCTTTATTCAGATTTTCTTAGTCTTTACCTAAAGTCCATTTTCTGCTCTAAGATTCCAGCTGGCATGCCACATTCCTTGAAGCCCTCATGTCTCCTTAGGTTCCTCTTGGTCATGATAGTTCCTCAGACTTTGCTTGTTTTGGATGACCTTGATGGTTT
The DNA here is from genome assembly GCF_000951035.1 of Colobus angolensis palliatus. Taxonomy (NCBI): domain Eukaryota; kingdom Metazoa; phylum Chordata; class Mammalia; order Primates; family Cercopithecidae; genus Colobus; species Colobus angolensis. The sequence continues at coordinate 12,768,901 of NW_012118265.1, read as the reverse complement.
CAAGAAGTGCTGGTCAGGTATTTTGTAGCATGTCTCTGAGTTGAGATTTGATATTTCTCTCATGATTAGTGTTTTGTAGAGGAAGATCACAGAGGTAAAGCACCATTTTCATCACATCATGTCAAGGATATGCACTGTCAACATAATGACCTTGATCACCTGGCTAAGGTGGTGTTTGTCAGGTTTCTACACTATCAAATTACTCTCTTTCCCCCTTTTCATATGACAATATTTAGAAAGTAGTCACTATGTGCATCCCACACTAAAGGAGTGGGTACCTTGCCTTTTTGGGCCTTAACTTTTTCATATGTAAAGTTGGGGATAAGAATAGAATGTACCTTGCTAGTACGTTGTGCTTCTTGAGGTAATCAGCGTAAAGCACTTAGTATAGTATCTGGAACAGCATAAACTCTAAGTATTAACCACTCTTATTATCATTTTCCTTATATACTATCTTCTTTGTGGAAAAGCACATTGAGTCATTCATACATTTATTCATTCATGCATTCAACAAACATGTTTTGAGCATCTACTCCGTGCCAGACGCCATGCTAAATCCTGGTGTTGCAATGGTTGCAAAAATAAATACAGCAACTGACCTTATAGAACATAATAAGGTCTACAAGAAGAGAGAAATATTAAAGAGATAATCATGCAAATGAACATATACATCCTAACAGTGAGAAGTGCAGTAAAGTCACAGGATGCTATGACGACATGTGTCAGGGGAACCTGCTTATTTCTTCCCTGAAAAGGTGAGAGTTGAGCTGACAGCTGAAGGATGGGGCCCTGGGAAGCACATGACTAAGGAAACAACCATGAGGAGGGCAGTACAACAGGATTGAGAGAGCGAGGAAGGACAGTGATCTGAGCCTGGGGGCCACATTTTCGGTATTTATTCATAGTAACCATTGCAGTCAAGCAAGGAGTGACCTGATTCAATATTGGTTTTAAAGACATTACTGTGGCCACAAAGTGGACCAGCATTGGATGAGGTCCAAATAGATGTGGGAAAACCAAAAGCTCCTGCAGTAATCCATGTGGAGATGATGATAGCCTGCACCAGACAGGTGACCAGGAAGAAAGAAGAAATGGAAGGAGTCCAGAGCACCTAGTGGCTGACTGTAAATGAGTGCAGAGGGAGCTGGAACTAGGAAAGGTGACTCTGCCTTACTGCCTTGGGGTGATTAGATGGCAGGTAGTGATATTTAAGGCAAGTAGGGCACTGAAATAAGACAGATAGGTATGACACACAAGGTGCACAAAAGGATGTTGCAAGAGTGTAAAGAGGTTGAAGGTAGGCAGTGATGGACCCTGAAAACCACTAAAAGAGTTTAGACTTTATACAGTAGAACCTAGGGAGGAGAGAAACATTTAAGCGGGTCTGTCTCCAATATTCCCATAGCTCGGGGCAAAAATCTAGATGAAGTTCCTAATTTCATGTATCTTGAAGCTTTTCCTCACCCCACTAAATCACAGTCAGGCAACCTCTATCTTCAGGGAAGCCCAAGGTCCTCACTCCTGACAGTATTGTTTCCTCAGGTTCTTCAAGAGCTTGGAGCTGGAAAATCAAAATGTAGAATTCTAAGACCTTGTGGAGTTTCATACTTAAATATGGAGGTGTGGAGTGATTCAGCCCTGAGCACCTAGCCCCCAGCCCCTGTCCTGCCTACCCCATAACCCATTCTGTTTCCACCTCATAACCCATTCTATGCCATGAGGGGCCTCAAGGGCAAGTCAGTAGATACCCCAACCCACCCAGTCAAGCTCCAAACCACCCACTATTATCACCCTTAGGAAAAAGCAGCTGTCCCTTGACCACCTCCACACAGATCTTAGAAGCTGACTGGGTAGGCAGTGTCCAGGATCCTAAACATCTGCAGCAAGGTTTCTAAGAGGAGCATGTATGTCAGGTGGGCAGTGTGAATTCTTCTCCTATGGGGAGGGCCATGACCGTAGCAGGGTCTGAGCAGGCTTTCTAGAAAAGGAGACAGAGAAGCCACACTACCTAGATCCAAGGGCAGAACTGACTTTAGGTGGTTATTTTGAATAGAGATGTGAGTCATTCATATTTTGGATATCAAGTCAAATATACAGCCATTGAGTAGAATTATACTAAAATAGAAAAGTGTCCATCCCAGTGCTTATTTTATTTCAATTACATTAACACCATTGTTGTGTTACCTCAAGCATAACTTATTTACTGCCTGTCACATTTAAAATTTGCTATTTTGAAAGAAGGGAAACATCTAGTTCCCCTATCGTTCCAAATTCTAAGACTGACCGAGATAAATGCTGCTTCCCTCTGGAAGTTCAAATAAGAGAAAAACCATCATAATAATATCATCACCATTCATCTCGGTAGTAATTACCCATTCATGCCAACCCCTCTCAAGATTTAAACTCTAGTTAAAATGCAGAAAGATGAACAGATTGAAGAATGTAGCTTATTTATTTACTTTCAAAGTGAAAGTGCCATTTTGCCACCCAAAGACTGTAAGACAAATCTGACAGTGTAAATTACTCCCTACCAAAAGAAATGGCTTTTGCAGAATAAGACATTAATAAACAACCTGGATTTTTCTCTTTTATTTTCACTTTATTCACTTATCATTTTTATTCTATATTTCAAAAGGCAGCTTAAGATAAAAATCATATACAATAGAAGATAGTCAAAAGTGAAGTTAAGAAAAGTAAACTTTTTGAAGAAAAAAGGAAATGATATTATCAGGAATCTGAAATAAGAAATGTCTTTTTCATTTGAGCACTAAATTGGCTCTGAGTTTCCCAGCAGCCAAGACAAAGAAAAAAAATGTGCGACGGGAGTCAAATATCTCTCCAAGCCTTCTAAGGAGCATTTCTCAGTTCGTTAAAAGAGATACATCTTCCCTTGTCAATGAAGTCTCATATCGAACAGTTCCTCCAAGTGATAATGTTGAGTGTTCCAAAAAGTCTTCATTTAATCTGCATGTAATCTGTTATGAACTAAATATTTTTGTCCCCCTACTAAACTTATATGCTGAAATCCTAACCTTCAATGTGATAGTATGGGGATGTGAGGCCTTTGAAAGGTAATTAGGTCATGAGAATGGAGCCCTCATGAATGGGATTAATGCCCTTTATAACAGGGACCCCAGATAACTCTCCATCTTTCCACAGCACAATGAACCAACAAAAAGCCAATAAATTGGAAGCCCGCCCAACCCAGAAGAGAGTCCTCACCAGAACCCAACCATGCTGGCACCCTGATCTTGGACTTTCACACTCCAAAGCTGGAAGAAATAAATTTCTGTTGTTTATAAGCCATCCAGTCTATGGCACTCTGTGATAGCAGTCTGAACTGAGTAAGACATAATCTAAATGTATAATAAGAAATGTTGTCTGTGGATAATAAGCTAATGTCAAGTACATTCTTTTTGAAGAACCAGATTGTTGTAGGGTTCAATATTAGGGAATCCAGAATATGGAAGTCAGTCTATCATTTCTGCTTTCTTCAAATAGCAGTTGGCCCAGGTGCATCTGGTAACCAATACAAGACTGAGTTTTAAATGCTAGCTCTCATGTTTACTTCGAAAATGTGTTTCAAAAGGCTTCTATGATAGTTAACTAAGAGTAAATAACATGTAAAGAATTACAACCTCAAAGAAAATATGGCTTAATTTTTAGGCCAGTTATAAATGATCCCAGCAGCCAACTGGAGCTTAGACAAAAAATTGAAAAGGCATGCATACCAACCTCCTTTCACCAGGATGGACTTATGCAGAGACTGAAATGTCTGAATTATCAAATGGCTGCAGACAGTAATTTCCCCCTTCTTTCCCTCTGCTTTGTTCAAGTTGATAACATGCTCAGCTTAAGCTGGACACAGCGGCTCATACCTGTAATCCTAACACTTTGGGAGGCTGAGGTGGGAAACCTAGGAGTTAGAGATCAGCCTGGGCAACACGGCAAGACTCAGTCTCTAAACAAAATTTTTTTTTTGATTAGCAGGGTATGGTAGTGCATGCCTGTGGTCCCAGCTATTCAGGAAGCTGAGGTGAGAAGATCACTTGAGCCCAGGAGGTGGAGGCTGCAGTGAGCCATGATCATGCCACTGAACTTCAGCCTGGGCAATAGTGCAAGACCCTAATTAAAAAAAAGAAAAAGAAAAAACAAAAATGCTCAGCTTAAAGACTTTCTTGCAGCATAGGCTGGGTATGTTGGTCTTGGGATAGTTATGGCCAAGGAGATTGGAGTGAAGGTCTACCAGAAGGAACTTCAGAGCTACTTGTTAAGTGGGACAGGCTCAACTAACATTTGTATTTGTATTTTGCATTTTAATGTTCACCTCCATCTTATTTGAAAAAAAAAAATGTCTGGAGAAAGAGCAGCCATCTGGGAACAATGAATATAAACCCAGAAATAGGCACAATGAAAAGGGAGCTAGAAGGAGCTTGGGTGCTTGATGCCTCTAGCAGCTGCGACAGTTCTAGACTTCCTACCGCCGTACTCCACGACCTAAGAAAACTAAAACCCTTTACTGTTAGCCACTTTAGATGAGTTTTTGTTATAATCAGCAGAACATATTACCTACCTATAAACAGTCACATACCCACCTCTCTAAATGCCACATTCAACAAACTTCAAGGCCAATGATACTGGAAAGAAGACAGTCTTTTCTTCAGTACAGCATCGATTTATGTGGCAGAAAGGATGCTATATGTTCACCAAGTCCTGTTTTCCTAAACTTCTGAGCTTCCAGCTTTCCCCAGATATGGCTATAATGGCTGAGTTCTAGCCAATGGAAAAGAGAAGGAAGTTATGTATGCTATTTTGAGGTTTCATGCATAAAACCCTTCCCCCAGATTCACCACACTAGTTTATTTCCCATCTTCCAGCTGACTGTGTAGGAAGAAAACTTCTGGAAAGTGACAGAACCATACAAAGGGAGAAGCCTAGGTCCCTGAACTATGGAGCAGAGCTCTGCAACAGTTGGAACTGGATAGGCACACACACAAGAAGAAATGTTTAGTATGTTAAGCAAGCATACTGAGGTATGTTTAGTATGTTAAGCAAGCATACTGAGGTATGTTTAGTATGTTAAGCAAGCATACTGAGGTTCTGTTACAGTAGCCAGCCTACTATAAATGTAGCTCTAGGACCCTCTCCAAAGTGGAGGGCTAGCACTGCTGGGGGTATGCATGACGATCCCCTGGGGTACAGGGAGAAAATACTGCAACTTCTACTTAACTGCATTTTTAATGAATTTAACTAATTTTTGACCATGTAGTAATGCACATATTAATAAAATACTACATGTTTATAACAAATATATTGAAGGCATGCACAAAATCATTTTTTACTAATGAAATATACAATTCTAAAAAATAATGGATCTCATACTAGAATAGGGTTTTTTAGATATTTTTAAGCCACAAAACTCATTCTTCAAATGAGAACTTCCATACAAGGTGAATACAGAAAACAGGTGATGGTAGTACTTCTCTGGTCAATGAAGGTGGGGAAGCCCAAAGCCCCATTCGTCTCTTCCCCAACCCATACAGAATGGGGATACATGGGGAAAAGAGAGCCTCAGTATTAAAGTACTGCATGAGAGTTTGATCCAAAAGGAGATACGTTGCTTATTTTTCAAAAATCACACTTTATAGAATCTGTGGAGCAAAGCAATGTTGACAACATTCTGAAGATCCTTACAGTTGACGTATCTCTAGTCTCCTTTCTCTTGGCTTTAATTTTCCAAAGTGCTCTCTATATACAACTTTACTACTTCATGGAATTTTTTTCTGATGTTTTACTAGTAAATATCTTCAAATGTTCTTTGAAAAAGCAAGAAATTTATATAATTTTTCATCTTAAAAAAGGCATGGGCCTAATATCACATTCAACATTTGTGGACCATTTAAAACTGAGACTCATTCTGCATCTTTGATTTTAAGTTTTGGTAGTTTGCCCCATGTTCAGGGATCAGGAAAAAGTGATTAGTTTTATAAGACTGAAGATGGCAATGCACACAGTTCAGAACAGATCCTCAGCACCCAACTAAAATGTCCTCTACCATTTACAAGGAGTTATGTCCACTTTGAGCAACCTCCTAGGCTAACTGGTTATTCTAAGGTCTTGGCTTTGAAATGCTGAGCTTCTGGAACCAGGGGACATTGCAGTAGGGTGGCCAATCCTCTGCCACAGCAGCAAACAAGAGCATACCCCGGTGTAAGCAGGAATGGGCTCCCATGGAAAGCCCTTGGATATAGCCAAAACAGATTGTCAAGGCTCAGTTCTCAGAGTTGTGATCTGTTTTGTGGAAAGCATGAGTAAATGCAGCCATCAAGTGTCTGATATCCTGGAAACTTTCTGCAATTCATCTCTCCTCCTCAATCTCAAACTCCACTCTAAGAATACACTCCAGAGTGGTTAGTGAGAAGAAAGGCTGTTGTCTGGTAGTTTTTCCTGATAAGGATCATTTTATCAAGAGCTATGCACAAACATTCCTTTGGTACTGTAGATTAGGCATAGACTCTGCTTTCAAGGAGTTTCCAATATAAGGAGAAGATGCCAAAGATGTTGCTGTAACAAGATATTCCAGGATTATCTAAGTTGAGACCATAGATATGGTGTTCAGTATGTGTATGGTTTATATTCATAGACCAACACAGAAGCTTAGGTCGGGGTAAGAGCAGTATAGTTCATTATTAAAAACCTAGGCTTGGGAGCCGACTGGTTGAATTCAAATTCTGGATCTGCCACTGTCTAGCTGTAACCTTGAGCTAGACACTTCACATCCCTGACACTTGTTTTCCAAACGAGGAAATGTGACTGATAACTTTTACCTCTTTAGGTTTTTGGAGATTTTATGAGCCGATACATGTAAGATGTTTATTATAGTATCTGGAAGGTCATAAGCTTTCATAAATATTGATTGGGGTCATGGTTGTTTTTGCCATTATTTGAGTAGTTCCCTGGAGATAGAGGTCAGAAAGCCTTCAATAGATTCCTTCTGGATCAAGAGAAAGTCTGCTGGGAGCATCTACCAACTAGTTCTGCTTTCCGTTGTGCCCAGGATTTCTTCCTGTTCTTCTGTGGGGAGCCTTGCAAGCCATCTCCCTTCTCCCCTCCAACAAGCCTTATCACTTCCCCATTTCTCTCTTTTAAGCTCACACCTACATCATTTGAGTTTAGTACCTTAAAATTCCATTTTATAATTGCTGCTGTTATGAAACTAAAGACATAGAAGTTTTACTATTTTGCTTCAGGAAAAAATTAATACACTTTAGCAATGCTTTCAAATATATTTTGAGTAAATGAATAAAATTACTCTTTACCATTTTTATGGAATTATTTTTTAAACTACTTTGCACCTCAGTTTGATCATCTTAAGGCAGAGCTGGGGGATAAGGTGCATCATGGAGTAATTATGAAAATTAAGTGAAATGATGCATGTGGAAGCTCCTAGGACAGTAGCTAGTAAATCTGATGCCAGGTAAGTTATAAACAGTGTAAAAACTGTGTCATTCTTTTAAATAAGCTGGCAATATTATTGCATCTTCTCTGATAGATTGTAAGCTCCCTGAAGGCAGAAACTGTCTCTTCTCTTCAGCACTGTGTCTCCAGGCCTAGCAGGGTACCTGTCACATAGAAGACACTCAATAACTATTTGTTGAGTGAATGAACTGTTGAGTGGCTTTCTGGTGTCCCATAGTTTATCAATGGAAGATCCAGAACCAGAACCCAAGCCAAGAGCTCTTTCCACTATGTTCTATGACTCTTTACTATTCAGCTTTTACAAAATTTTAATCACTTTGCTATGCCTGGAGTTCCTAGCATATGCTTTGTACATGCAATAAACTCAACATTTTTAGATGAGCCGTCCCCAGAGGCGGAGTCTACAGAGACAGGCAGGTTTCCTTGAGCTGCTGTGAGCTCCACCCAGTTGGAGCTTCCCAGCGGCTTTGTTTACCTACTTAAGCCTCAGCAATGGCGGGCGCCCCTCCCCCAGCCTCGCTGCTGCCCTGCGGTTAGATCGCCGCAGACTGCTGTGTTAGCAAGGAGGGAGGCTCCGGGGGCGTGGGACCCTCCCGGCCAGGCGTGGGATATATTCTCCTGGTGTGCCCGTTATCCTATAGCGCAGTATTGGGGTGGGAGTTACCCGATTTTCCAGGTGTTGTGTGTCTCAGTTCCCCTGGTTAGGAAAAGGGATTCCCTTCCCCCTTGCGCTTCCCAGGTGAGGCGATGCCTCGCCCTGGTTCAGCTCTCGCTGGTCGGGCCGCAACAGCTGACCAGCACCGATTGTCCAGCACTCACTAGTGAGATGACCCCAGTACCTCAGTTCAAAATGCAGAAATCACCGGTCTTCTGTGTCCTTCGCGCTGGGAGTTGGAGACTGCAGCTGTTCCTATTCGGCCATCTTGCTCCGCCCCTCAAACTCAACATTTTATTAAATGATTAAATAAGTGAAAGGACTGAACAGGAAATAAGGCCAAAAAGGATCAGGCAGAGAATCACAGAATCTAGAGCCTGGAATTGGAAGGGATCTAAAAAGTCCTGGGTCAGAAGCACAGCCCTTTCCTGACACATGAATTGTCCCCGTACTATCACAACTAGTAGTTGCCCGGCTTCCTCCTAAGCCATCTTCAGCAACAGAAATAGTGGAGGAGAACCTGGACAGAGGAAGGAAGAGGGAAGCTTCAACAATCTGTAGGTTTGGGAGGAAAAGGCTACAGAATGCAGTGACTAAGGGGATTAGTGACATTCATGTGGGCTTTAGTTGGGGGTTGTGCTAAGGATTAAGGAATTAGGGGAAAGCAAGGTGGCAAAGGCAGCGACTAGACACTACTCTTTCAAAATGTTTTACAGAAGAGTAGTAGAACAAAAAGATAATTAATTAGCAAGGAATAATTCCTTAATGTTAACTAAAGTATTTTCAGGATGCTGAAACTTCTATTTTTCTTTCCTTCCTACCTCCATTCACCCCAGGTCTCCTATTTCTGCTCATTCTTTCTCAGGGGCTGGTAGCAAACAGTGATCCTTCTCAGGAACATCTCAACTTAAACAGAAAGCTCAAGAAGAGACTTTTAAGACTCAGACTATTTCCAACTTGTGTGCTTGTGTGGTTTGGTTCTTATTTTTACCCTTTTTCAATTCCACAAAAGATCTGTGAAGGTTTACAGAGATGTTTAGATATGCAAATGTTCAAGATGTTCAAAATAAAATAAAAGAGAGCAGATGAGAAAATCTAGATGAAGGGTATATATAAGAGCAGGATGCTAAAATAGAACAAGAGGTATAGTTCCTTCATAGAAAAGCATGTTAACAGATGCTACAGGTGGCCTGAGGTGGAATGTTAACTCAACTTCAAAATGGCAATGGTACAAAGGGAAACAGATTAACTTAAGAGATCCACAATCTTCTTGAACTGAAAATACAGTCACTGCTGAGGAGAAGATTAAATTTCTTCCAAAGATCTTTTAAAAAGAGACACTATTGGAGAAAGTGGTCAAAGCCTTCTATATATCCCTGAACCAGATCCACTGAGAATTTTGAAAGATTTTTCTTCTTCGTCTTTGTCTTACTTTTCCTCCTCTTATTCCTCTTCTCTTTCTCCTTCTTCTCTTTTTTTGAGACAGAGTCTTTCTCTGTTGTCCAGGCTGGAGTGCAGTGGCACTAACATGGCTCACTACAACCTGACCTCCCAGGCTCAAGGGATCCTCCAATCTCAGCCTCCTGAGTAGCTGGAACCACAGTTGTGCCCCACCCGTGCCCAGCTATTTTTTTTAATTATTATACTTTAAGTTCTGGGGTACATGTGCAGAATGTGCAGGTTTGTTACCTAGGTATACACATGCCATGGTGGTTTGCTGCATCCATCAACCCATCATCTACATTAGGTATTTCTCCTAATGCTATCCCTCCCCTAGCTCCCCACCCACTGACAGGCCCCAGTGTGTGATACCCATGCCCCCCAACCCAAGCAGTGTCTGTGTGTTCTCATTGTTCAACTCTTACTTATGAGTGAGAACATGTGGTGTTTGTTTTTTCTGTTCTTGTGTTAGTTTGCTGAGAATGCCAGCTATTTAAAAAAAAAAAAAAAAAACATTTTTGTAGAGATGGGGACTCCCTATGTTTCCCAGGTGAAAAGATTACCTCTTGTAGGATCCCCAAATACAAGACGATTGCATGAGACAAACATGAATTGCAGAAAAATTAATTCTGGAAGAACTAAACAACAAGACAAAGAACTTGCTATGTTGATCAGAAAAAAGGCAAATGAGGTATTTTTCACCATGGCTTCCAATCACTCCTAATCTTCCTCACTAGGATAAATAAGACAGAAGGCAAATTTTACTATGTGTGACAGAGAAAGTGTTACATGTTCACTACAACTTACACTCTTTCTGGGTACGCAGCTTGGCTCCCAGCCTTCCCTACAGTTAGAGGCTCTCAAACCAAATTTTGACCCATGGAAATTGGGCATTAATTATATATACCACTTCTAGGACTTGCCTCTAAATTCACCCATGTATTCCTCAAGGCTCTCACTTTTTTTACCATCCATGTGTTAATGGGGGTGGGGGTGTTGAAGGGATGAGGCCTAGCCTAGAAGATGACAGAGCCATGGAGGAGAGGAAGCCTCTGTCTCCACTCCTTCATAAATCCAAAATGGAGAGTGGACAAGAAATAAACTTTTGGCCGGGCGCGGTGGCTCAAGCCTGTAATCCCAGCACTTTGGGAGGCCGAGACAGGCGGATCACGAGGTCAGGAGATCGAGACCATCCTGGCTAACACGGTGAAACCCCGTCTCTACTAAAAAAATACAAAAAACTAGCGGGGCGAGGTGGCGGGCGCCTGTAGTCCCAGCTACTCGGGAGGCTGAGGCAGGAGAATGGCGTAAAAACCCGGGAGGCGGAACTTGCAGTGAGCTGAGATCCGGCCACTGCACTCCAGCCTGGGCGACAGAGCAAGACTCCGTCTCAAAAAAAAAAAAAAGAAAAAAAAAGAAATAAACTTTTATTATATGAAACCACTGAGATTTGGGGATTGCTTGTCAACAAGCAACTTTCCTACTCAAACTAATACACTACCTCGTGAAGGTGGTTGAAAAGCCCCTTCTAGATAGGATGAACCATATTATGTGCTTTCTAGTTAAGGGACTAGAAATATGGAAAATCTTGAAGTACTGCTTGAGCTAACTATTCCAGATTTGATGTGCTATTTTTAAAGCATGAATTACACACTAGCCCTTCCTCACTAGCCCAGGGTGCAGGGGGGCAGGAAAACTGACTAATAAAATTTGCACGATTTTACTGACAAATCTCTTCAGCTTTATTTGAGCTTCTGGAGCAGATCAAGAGAAATAGAAGAAAGGAAATGGCAAAGCTAAGAGAAGGGGGTATTGTTTTGGCAGTTTGGAAACCATGAGCAGCTTTGAAGTCTCAGACTTCTTGTGGCAGACCCACAGAGCACTCCAGAGCAGAGGCTGTGGTTCCCCAGCTTACCAGTTCCCCTTTCATTAGGTTGAAAGTGCAAAGGAGTTCAGAATTTAGCCCAAAGAGACCATTAAAACCATTTAGGGCTGGGCGCAGTGGCTCACATCTGTAATCCCAGCACTTTGGGAGGCCAACGGGAATGGGTGGATCCCTGGAGGTCAGGAGTTCGGGATCAGCCTGGCCAACATGGCGAAACCCCTTCTCTACTAAAAATACAAAAATTAGCCAGGTATGGTAGCACGTGTCTGTAGTCCCAGCTACGGGGTTGGGGGGGTGGGGCCCACTGAGGCAGGAGGATCGCTTGAACCTGAGAGAGACGGAGGTTGCAGTGAGCTGAGATCATGCCACTGCACTCCAGCCTGGGCAACATAGCAAGACTCCATCTCAAAAAAAAAAAAAAACCATTTAGAAACAAGAAGTCTTGCATGAAATTAAACCTGTGTTACTCATAAGTGTGAAATACAAAAGATTATTCACACAACAAAGGAGCCTAGAAAATACAGTGTACTGTTCCTATGGGAAGACTGCCCAGATACCCAGTGTGTGCAGACAATGCGAGGTCAGCTTCCATCCTTTCTCAACTCAGAAAAATGAGGTCAGCAAATTAGCAAGTGCCAATTTTACACTCAATTACCAGAAATTACCTCTGACTAATTTCTTCTTTTGCTTCAGGATGGGGAGAAAGAGCAGAAAATAATAACAAAATCACCCTTGGCAGCCAAGTATAGAGCTGAAAGGAATAATCCGCTAGAACTGTTCTTTGACCTTCTGTTGTCTGATGTTCTCAAATCTTTGCATCTGTTCTTAAACTATCACTGCCTCCTCTTTCTTCAGTGTATAAGAAAATGTTTTGGGGTCTTTCTGCTTATTACGGTATCATTCATCTTACTCACTATTTTAGGGTGCATAGAGTTTGCACAATTTATATGGTCAGAGATCATTGAGTAAGCAGTAGTTAATTAGAGTTATGAGTCTTCCATTACTAAATGCTTTCTCCACTATGCCTCTGCATTTGCTGCCCCAGCATCTGACAGGTACCGATGATGTAATTACTATCTCAACCCGTTATACTGAGGTCCCAGGCATATCACTTCCCATTGTAAGTGTTGTAAGGGCAGAGCTACCTTTGAACTCAGTATTGCTTATTAAATGAACGTAAAGCAACTCAAAGGACAATAAAAAGCAATTCTTGAAATGGAATGTCCCTGTGAGAATATTCATTTGCTTCTCTGTGACACACGCTGTCACAAGGCTCATATGTAACTTCTCTTTCTTTTCCTCCTCCTAAATACGTTTGCTGTCCTGATGATAAATCTGCAGTCTACGCTGAGCAGAAGAAAAACGGCCAGGGCTTTTCTGTATACCAAGGCTGCAGGTCACATCTATCATCCTCTTGCTTCTGTTTTTCTTTTAATTATCTCACTTCAGTCAGAAACTTGACTTCAAATCATAAACCTAAGGAGGAACTAGATTTTAATTTACAGAAGCACAGCTAAATATTTTTATTCTAAGACTATATTTCACAATAAAGATGGGAGCCCCAGGGCTTTCTAACCAAATGTCAACCATAAACATTTTTCTTCATGGCATGGTTTTTCACTTCAAATCAAACCTGAGTTCACCTACAGCCCATCGACCAAAAAGTTATTATAAGATTACATTCCCCTTTTCCAGCATGCCACCCAGCACACAGCAGCCTGAATTAATCACACATTAGAGAGAAATTTTCTTAAATGGTACATTTAAGAAATATACCTTTGGGAACTTCTGAAGTTATTTAGGCCTCTAGTTGGGGCTAGTTGACCATGTCAGAGGCTGGTAGTCTCTACTCCATTGGGAAAGCACCCTCTCTTTCCATTTCTTTCCATTTTTCTCCAGGTCTGCTGGTCCCACCCAAAGAAAGTAAGGAAGCTTGTAATCTAAACTATATTAGAATTGTTCAAACTAGCTCACTGATTCAGTAAGCGTAAGGACTGTCCTGAGGCACCCCAGCTTGTGTCTCCCATAGCTGAGCAGTTCCTGCTCCCCAAAGCCCCAACAAAACGGCATGCAAGGCTGCAGTCAGCGTCCAGGTCTGTCACACTGCAAAGGCAAGAGAACTAATGGCCTCAGGATCAGAGACAGGGAGGGGACTCTTACCATTCTTCAGCCTCTGTCCAGCAGCCTTTGTCAGAGATATTAAAGTTCTTTCCAAAGGGATGTATTAGTTCTATATGTCCAAAGGTCTAGGTTAAGTGCTTTCCTTTTATTTCTTTTCTTTCAAGGAAAATAAAAAGACTACAACTTCCAATAAGAAAGGTGAGTTTGTGTTTCAAGAAAACTGATTGAATGTACTCAAGTATGGCAATGTTGTTGCTGATGTCTAAGAAGTTGAAAAAAATCCAATTTTATGGGTCAGCCTAGGTGGCACAGTGAGGCAGAAAAGTAAACAAATGGCAGAAATGTCTGGGGTTTATTGACTCAAATTTTAGAGATGGAAGGAGCTAAAGAGATCCTTCAATCCAAGCACTTACTTGGTCATATCAGCCAGAGACTTGCTCACAAGCATGTGGCAGAATGAGGACAAGAGCCAAGAGCTGTCCTCATATCATGAGGATTTATTGAGTGCCTATGGCATACAGTGTGCCATACAAGAGGCTATTTGGTCACTGACAAACTTTTCCAGAAAAGTCAGCAGCATAAATGGAACCCATTGCAGCATTTCTCAAAATGGACTGGTTATATGATTAGCTTTCAGACAATTGAGGGAAAAAAAAACCCATGACACAATGTCACATTACATTATGTTATTTATGTATAAATGTAAAACCCCTTATACTTATTGCTCTTTCAAGTAACCATCAAACTAAAACAAATTTTCAAATTAAATGCAAATAAAACTACAAAACCAGTAAAGTCCAACTAATAGTATTACTTCAATGTGACAAATTTATGTGCTCTTGCTGAAACTGAATCACCTCTGGGAATGTGAACGCAGTGCTGACTGCTAAGGTGCAGGCTCTTTGGGGTCAAGCAGATGAATTCCACCATGTGAGCGGTGATGTCATTTGGCCCCTCCTGGGTCTTTCTCCTTAGACTACGAAGTTGTGATCCTTTGGCGCCCACAGGAGCAGAATGCAAGCCCTGTGTTCAGTTACAGGATGGTCCAGAAGATGCTTAGATTAGCTGCAGACTATCAGAACAAAAGCCCTAACCTTCAACATTCTCCCAGAACACACGTGTAACCCCAAGAATATAGACCCAGATCAGTTTGAGAAACACTGGTCAACTTATTTATTTCAAGATTTTTTTTCATCATTTTCCATTTAAAATCATATAATCAAAGAGAAGAGAGCTAATTCAAATATAAATATGTTCAATATGATATGATTTAAGACAAAAGAGTTTTTACTGGATAGTTTTATCACTTCAAATTAGAGAACCATTTCGATACTGGAACTCCTTTGTCTACAACAAATGTATTTCATCTATTTCCTGGTAAAAGATTAGAAGGTACCCTTTGTATTCATAAAGGTTTTATTCTAGAGCTTTCTGAGAATATTAAAATTATAAATGTACATCAAAACTGTGTGACAGTTACATAAAATGTGGGAGGATCAGCAGCAGGAGGCCTGCAGCCAGAGCAGTGAGGCCTAGGGCAAACATCTGAAACTATTACTTGCAAAGCCACATCAATAAGGTTTGCTGAAAGCCTCTTCTGTTATCATAAAGGATCTAGTCATATGCAGGTCATTTTCTTTTCATCTCTATTGTCTACAATATTGCACTAAAATCCCTTTAACCACAATTTCAGATTGGATTTTGTTTTGTTTGCTTTTGTTGTTTAAGCATAACAGATCTCAACTTGATGCGGCGGGTAGAGAGAAGGACATGTTTATTGTTAAACATCCCCGATTCTCAGATTCAGAATCCTTGGGCCCATTTATGCCAGATTCAGAACAACTTGTGTCCGTTAGAAATTCAATTGAGTAACCATCCATGGAGCACCCTGTCTGCCAGGTACTGCGCTGGGTGCTGGGGATACAGTGATGAGTAAGAAAGATGGCCCCTCCTAACAGTCACAGTCTATAAGAGGAGACCAGTCCTATAAACAACTATCATGGCAAGGTGTGTAAGGCCACAGAAAAATCAAGTAAAAGGAGAAGGAGGACTAAAGAGGAACAAATCATTTTGCTGGGTTGGACATGAAGAAAGCCTTCCTGGAGGAAGCGACATTCTTTAAATAAATGAAAAGGAGTTTGCTGGAAGGAAGACCAAGTGGGGAAAGATGCAGGGGAAACAGATGCAAAGGTACAAAGTATAAAACAGTGTGAGGTGTTGATAATGCTGATGATAATCATAATAGCTAATCTTCATTGAGTGATTCTGTGTGCCAGGCACTGTGCTAAAACTAAGCACTTTGGGTGCACTGTTTCATTCAATCTTCACAAGAGATTCATCCCCATTTTATTGATAAGAATTGTAAACCTTAGACAAATTAATCTGTCCAAGATCCTATAGCTATTAAGCCACAGAGTTCATGCCAGACCAGGAATGAAGTTTTTGCAGCCTACATTGTCCACCTCTCCACTCTAGTGTTCAAAAAGCTTTAGGAAGCTATAAATAGTCTGATATTGCTAAAGCATGAAGTTGAAGGCAGACAGAAAAAACACATCTGACTGCTAAAATACTGCATTTTTATCAACACTGATCTGTGTGGCTATTAAATACAATAAAACCTCCAATGTCACAAAGGTTAGGAGTGATGCTCCATACACAAACCACACGTTAGTGTATATAGGTATTAGTGACCCTTGCCGTACACCAATGCCTGATTTCATTCTTGTCAGAACAGGTAGGACTTTGTGTGTTTATTTATCATTTTAAATACTGAAGTGGAACATCTTAAGATGTTCACCTGTAAATAAATTCACAAATCACACAAAATTCTTTTGCAGTCTATGTGTCCCAACCCCATGTTCGGAAATCACGACACACACAGAGGCATTTCCACATGAAGGTGCAGGCCACACACATGCACACACACACACACACACACCCCTACACCAAAGATAATCCCAAGGCTGTCTCTAGAAACCAGTAAAGATGATGATTATTTCTTGCTGGACAAGTGGAGCATCTAATTGGCAAAGCAAAACAAAATGACAACTGTTTTTGTTGGTTTTTTTTTTTTTCTAGTTAATACAAGTAAGAATACTCTACAGCCTTATGTGCTTTCTTAGCTTTTGAGAAATTTTATATGCTGTTTTTTTTAAATGTGGCTATTTGTGAGTTAAAACACAGTTGTCTCCCAAGTCAAGAGAATGTGAGATCATTAACTTAAGGCTCCAAGTAACTCTTGTGTGCTGTGTGATCATTTCTTTATAAATGTCTTGCCCTCCTCAAATAAGCCTGACAGAAAGGTGGATTTACATATTCAAATTACCACAATTGGAGAAAGCTCTTTTATGGGAGCTAATCCCTTCTTTACTACAAAAGGAAAACCATAACAAAAGCAGCACACATGGAAACAACTTTCCATCAACCTACTCAGTAAGTACTGGGTGCAAGATTTATTCAACCTGGGTTCCACGCAGCTCAAGCTGCCATAAGCCTGGAGATCTCATGTCTAGAGCTTTCAGTTCAGGGCTTGTCATTGGTAAATTAAGAGCAATTATACCTACCTCTATATGTTATTGGAAGAATTAAATTAGATAACGTGTTTAAAGTGTCTAGTACAGTCTTGGGACCCAGGAGGCATTGGATGCTGGTTGGCCCCATCCTCTTTCCCACATAAATCCCACTCTTTCCTCTACCATCTGATCATGAGTGTCATTTTTTTTTTTTTTTTTGAGACAGATTCTCACTCTGTCGCCCAGGCTGGAGTGCAGTGGCGTGATCTCGGCTCACTGCAAACTCTGCCCCCTGGGTTCACACCATTCTCCTGCCTCAGCCTCTTGAGTAACTAGGACTACAGGCTCCTGCCACCACGCCCGGCTAATTTTTTTTCTTTTTTTGTATTTTTAGTGGAGACGGGGTTTCACCATGTTAGCTAGGATGGTCTCAATCTTCTGACCTCGTGATCCACCCGCCTCGGACTCCCAAAGTGCTGGGATTACAGGCATGAGCCACTGAGCCGGCCATGAGTGCCATTTTTTATTACAGTAGTTTCTTAGACAGGTGAAGACAAAAATAAAAACAATAAAGCACAAGGAGTTGATGGCATAATCTTTTGATGTTTTTGGTGATTTCAAATAGTTGCTTCTGTGACCAAGTGGTAGGCATATGAAAGTATCGAGATGATGGGAATTTACTGCTGAGCCCAGTCTTGGGGGATGAAATTTACCAATAAATTATTGCCAGAGTTTCACAGCTAATACAGGTCTGTGAATCATTAAATTAGTTTCACAACTAATACATCTATGCAAATAACTGAGAATCTTTTTCTTAAGAAAGGCTCAATGTAAGTAACTAATAGAGTACAAGGTGTTTTTACAAACAAACCAAAAATAATTTTTCTCTTTTCTTATCACCTATCTTATGTAAGGAAGAGGAAACTCCCCTTCAATCCAAGAAATTAAATACCTAAGATGACAAAACACTGCCTTTACTTTTGTATAAGTGGAAGCTAGTATAGATTTAAGCTTTTATCTCTTTCAGTGTTGTTGCTATCTTTGCTTTATTTTCTGAGATAAGAAAATATTCCAGTTTATAAGGAATGAGTGATTAACAACATACATGCAAATGAAGTAATTTTAACCAGATCTTCAGGGTCATTATTGCTGACAGAAAAGGGGAGCTAGGAAATTTAATTGCAATTTGCCAATTTTTACAATCTCTAAATAAAATAGCAATCGCAATGGTAGCTTCTTGGGACCTTTGGCAGGCCACTTACATTGTACAAATTCTCTTTTCACTAACTTGAACTAGAGAGTAATATCCTCTCTCCTCTCTGCCAACCCTGTATTAAAGTTCCTTTCATGCCCATTGGTCATTTTCTAGGATTTTTTTTTTTTTTTTTTTTGGAGACGGAGTCTCGCTCTGCCACCCAGGCTTGAGTGCAGTGGCCGGATCTCAGCTCACTGCAAGCTCCCAGCCTATAAACAATTTGGTGTTTAGTATGTGTATCTGTTTGTTTTGTTTTTTTTTTTTTTTTTTTTTTTTTTTTGGAAAATCACAGATGCAACATGCACAATCTCAATTCACACAGCTAGGCTAAGGAAGCCTGCAAGCATGAGCAGAGAGTGGCAGTGAGTTCTTCAGGGGAGAAGCTGCCTGTTATGCCTGTCTGTCCCCAATGCTCAACTTGTCCAGGACATCTAGTGAACAAATAAAAACAACCTTGTTGGTTAGAAAGCTCAGACTTTGCATGCTCAGGTCCCCCACTTACTAGATGCTTGAGTTTTGATAATGTGCTTACCCTCTCTGTACATCAGTTTCTTCATCCTTAAAATGGAGTAACAACTGAACTTAGCTCATTGGTTGCCCTTAGGATTAGTTAATAAATGTAAAGCCCCTAGAGCAATGCCTGACAAATGGTAAATGCTAAATAAATTATTATTAATAGTATTATCAGACTCAGCCACACCGTTCTTTTTTTTTTGAGACGGAGTCTCGCTCTGTCACCCAGGCTGGAGTGCTGTGGCCGGATCTCAGCTCACTGCAAGCTCCGCCTCCCGGGTTCATGCCATTCTCCTGCCTCAGCCTCTCAGGTAGCTGGGACTACAGGCGCCCGCCACCTCGCCAGGCTAGTTTTTTTGTAGCTTTTAGTAGAGACGGGGTTTCACCGTGTTAGCCAGGATGGTCTCGATCTCCTGACCTCGTGATCCGCCCGTCTCGGCCTCCCAAAGTGCTGGGATTACAGGCTTGAGCCACCGCGCCCGGCCACACCGTTCTTAAATGAATTGGACAGAAGCTTCATTATCTGGTAGACTGTCATTTGTCAGAAAATAAATGTAAAGGCTTTAAGCCCCTTAAGCAGTTAGGTAGTGTCTCAGTCTGCTTGGGCTCCTGTACCAAAATACTATAAACTGGAGAGCTGATAAAAAAATTATTTTTCACAGTTTGGGAACTGGAAAGTCCAAGATTAAGGTACCAGCAGATTTGCTGTCTGGTGAGGTCAACCTCTTGGTTACTGGAAGTTATCTTTTACTGTGTTCATAAATGGCAAAAGGGACCAGCTAGCTCTCTGGGGTCTTTTTTATAAGGGCACTAATCCCATTCATAAGGGCCCTGCCCTTATCATTTAATCACCTTTCCAAAGGCCCTACCTCCTAGGATTTTTAACATATGAAGTTTGGGGTAGAGGAGACACAAACATTCAAACCATAGCAGGTGAGGCAGATAAAGGAATGAGAGTTTTACTCGAGAAAGAAAGGACCCCTTGAATATGAATAACAACTCTAAGAAAAAAGTGAGGGTTATAATTTGCAGAACAACAGCATATTTGACTTCACAAAAGCAATCCTTCTGTAAAGTCAAAGTAATAGGACCTGTGGCTCCTATAAAGCAGACTTGATTTATAAAATTATAAATAAAAATTAAAAAGCATATACATTAGCTTTAAGTAAACTATTTTCTGTGAAATAGAATGGTTCTGTGAGCCGTTAACAAATTCTCAAACCCAAAGAAGGGGTCATGGGAACCCCAATTTATAGCTGGTCAGTCAGAAATATGGGTGACCCAAACTCATGATTGGTGTCTAAAATGGGGGCAGTCTTATGGAAGTGAGCCCCTAACTTGTGGGATATGACGCTAACTCCACGTAGATAGTGTTAGAATTGAATTTAATTGTAGGATGCCTAGTTAGTGTATGGAGAATTACAGGCTTTGTTGGTGGTAAAAGGAAAAACCCCAAGCATTTGGTGTTCAGTGGGTGAAATAAACATTCTGATAGTAGTAAATATATCTCTCTCTCCCCGCCTTCCCCACCCCACCCTCCTACCTCACTGGCCATTCCTTCAATCTCTCTTGCTGGTTGCTCCTCAAATTCCTAACTTCTAAGTGGTGAGGTATTCTGAGGCTACGCCCTCCACTCTTTTCTCTAGCTTCCCTTACTCCTTGAATGATCTCCTCCAGGGGTCTGGCTTTAGCACCATCTATACACAGACAACTCTCATGTTTATATCTCAAGATCTAAACTCTCCTCTGAGCTCTGGGCTATTATTCTAACTTCCTACTTGACAAGGTCTCTGAATGTCTAGCAGATATCTCAAACCAAGCATGTCCAAAACAGAGCTCCCAGCTTTCCACTTGAAACCTGCTCCATTTTCAGCCTTTCCCATCTCAGTTAATGGCTCTGTCATTTCCCTATAGTCAATTCACCTTAGTTCCTTTCTCTCACATCCCCAACTCCATTCTCCTCCTCTCCTCCATACCCATATTTAATGAACTAGCAAATGCTATTTGCTCTACTTTTGAAATGTATCCAGATCTGACCACTTCTCACCATTCTCACAGCTACAACTTCAGGCTATTGCAGTAATCTCCTAACTGGTCACTCTCCTCCTACCTTTTTCCCCCTTATCATCAGCCAAACTGATCTTTTTGAAAACACAGATCACGTAACTCCCTGGCTTAAAAACCTTCAGATGGCTTCCTGCTACACTCACGATGATATCCCAAGTCCTCATTATGTCCTATATGGCTGTGTGTGATGTGTCACCCCCTATCTAGCCACCTGATCTCCTCTATGCCCACACGTGTTCACCAAGCTGCAATCTCAGGGGCCTCTTTGCTCTTCCTTATAACACCAGACGTGTTTTCCCACCCTCCACCCCAGCTCCAGTGTTTTCTCTGGATCACTCTTGCCTTGGATTTTTTCATGGCTGGCTCCTCCTCATTCACATCTTTATTCAAATGTCCTGACCAACCAGTCTAAATATGCACTACCAGCCCAGGTTCATTCTCAATCCTCTTAACATCATCTGCAACTCTACCTTTACTTGCTCCTTGTGTCCCCCATGAGAGTGTAAGCTCCATTGAGAGAGATGTCACCTGTTACCCCTACCACTGTGTTCTAAGAGAATACCCAGAATGTAGTAGATGCTCAATATATTGTCTTAATGAATTTGTCTGTTATCTTCCCCTTCAGCCTACAGCTCCAGAAGACGTAGGCTAAGCAATAGTAGATATCCACAGGTAAGAGGGTGGTAATTGTAACAAATTCATCCTTGAGAAAAAGCCACACTTGAGTACCCAAAGGCCTCTGAGTCTAAAATATGACCATACAGAGTCAGATAAACATGTGTTCAAATCCCAACTCCATAACTTATGTATATGTGACTTTAGCAATTTATCTTTCAGCTCTTGTTTCCTTCTCAGTAAGATGGAAATGCTACTACTTACTGGTTGTGTCATTGGGTGCACTAAGAACTTCTTGGATATAGTGGCCATGTCTTGATTTCATTCACACATTTGTTTATTCAATCAACAAAACATTTTTATCAAGAATCTACTACATTCTAGTCATTGGGCTAATTACTGAGAAATCAACCATTCAACAGTAAGGAAGGCGGACATGAGCCAGGCCCTTGGGAGCTTATTGATTAGCAGACTATTATAACAATGTGTGACCTTCGTTTCAATAAGGGAAGTACAGGGTACAATAAGCACAGAACAGAGGGCTAAACATATTCTGAAGGGGAGATCAGAAAAGGTTTCCTGAATTAAATTACATCTAAGGATGTATAATAATAAGTGCTACTTAGGTGGTGGTCACAAGTGCAAACAGGAATTGCAAAGATCTTCTGCTTCTTTAGAGGAATGTAGGGAAGACACAATGGCTAGAATGGCAGGCTATGGAAAAATGGTGGGTGAGGAGGCCACTAAGGTAGGCAGGAGCTCTAAGAGAACAGGTAAATAATGCAGGTGGGATTTATTCCAAAACAACCATGCAGTAGTAGAACCAATGAACTAGCTATACATGCATGAATAGATATTTAAAATGTATTAAATGGAAAAGGTAAGAAAGAATGAGAACTATAGCACATTAACACATAAAATTACACACAGTGATTACATATTTTATAAAGAATCACACATCACTGTACTCATACTGAACACATTCTAGTGGATACTTTAGGGAGGAG
Organism: Colobus angolensis palliatus; assembly: GCF_000951035.1. NCBI lineage: Eukaryota > Metazoa > Chordata > Mammalia > Primates > Cercopithecidae > Colobus > Colobus angolensis. Next base: position 12,746,352 of record NW_012118265.1, on the reverse strand, counting down.
GGATGAGTGTGATCATTAGGAGCTAAGAGGAAAATAAATTCACAAGAGAGGGACCTTGCACAGACTGTCAGTGAAAGTGTTCAAAGAACTAAGGAGTGAGTTAGCTCAGTTCTAAATCCAGGTCCAAAGTGAAGGAACAACTGGAGGGGTGAAGTGGGAGAAGGCCAAAGACTGGATCACCAGCAGTCCTAGGAAATAATATTTATGGGACATTTCAGGAAGAGTAAATGGCCCTTTGTGGCTTGATATCCCCATGAGGCCACAGCCCATATCTGCTTTGCTCATTTCTGAACTATCCATTCCCCACCAACCAGCCCTGCTGAGGCCTATAGACCAAGAAGCACAGAGACTGGATGAAGCCTCTCTCTGCCTCACTAGATGGGGCCCCCGAAATGAAATGAAGCAAAGAAACCCACATAGGTGTATGCAATTTGAATATACATTAAATTAAATCAATGCAGTATTTCCATTTCAAAATGGAGAAAACTACCTAGCATTATTACTTCTCAAAACAATGTATCAATTCCAGATTTAAGCTGCAGCAGCTGCTGGGCATTTAAAGTGTTCCTTTCTGATGTAAAGAGAAGAGAGTGCTGCTTCTGTCTCAGCAAACCAGCAACTTAGATGTGAAACACCATGGACAAGAGGGTGATTCAATGTCAGCACTGGAATGATTCCTGGCAAGTTTCTATGAGAAATACCCACATTATGGAATTTTAGACACAGCCCAGAAAAGGAAAATACAAAACTTGTTTCATAAATATTTCATTTCAAAATGGTGAGCTTTAGTTTGGGCTTTTTGTCCTAAATTGTCCTGTAAAACATGTTTACTCTTTCGATGAGGAGAATGTTGATCCTAAAATACCCTTAATTCAAGCCATAAGTTATTACAACTCCATTTTGTGTTTAATTTAGTCACCAAGTACCTCAAGAGTGGAGTATGACATATCCCAGGAAGCTTTATAAATGTCGATCAAATCATATGACAGTGCCTAAAAGGTGAAAGCGTAAGTCAAGTCAATTTACCTACAAAAGAAGTAATTCTCCAGGTTTTTAAAATGTAAAAGACAGGAAATCCACAGATTTCCTGTGTATACATTTTACAACTATAAATGTGTATGTATACATTTATATATACGTATATATATACGTATATATATGTATGTATACATTTATATAAATGTAAAATGTGTATACATTTTACAACTGAGAGGACATTTAATAACATTAAACATTACATTTATAATAACATTACACATTACTTTTAATAACATTAAACATTATGTTTATACTAATAACCGTCAGGTGAAATCTTTGTGAATGAAAGTGGGCAATTTTCCATGACGTGAATCAGAGTCATACCTGAAATATACCATTAATTCACAATAGACAGACCTATATAGAAATAAATGAAAAGCCTAGTGCTAGAGGCTAGTGTAAGATACAGAGATGCTTGAAAATGCACTTTAATTTGAAGCAAAAACGTGTAGAGGAAGGCCTGTGGAAATGGCAAATCATTTTATGTAGCTTTTATATCAATGAAGTTAGATCAATACAGGATGATCATATTAGGAATAAATAAGATCTACCACCCTTGGTTCATCTGAGTGGCAAAGTTGGAGATCCCCTCACTCAAGGCAAAAATGTCAGAAGTCACCAGGAATTTTAAATTGCTCATACAAAATGAAGAGAAGAAAGCATAATATCTATACCAACTAAAAATTTGGGCACTAGCTATTGTTCTCAGCAGTCAATTCATTAATTATGGTTCTGATTGCACATCTCCTATTAAAGCTAATTATTTATTTTTCAAAATGGTGTTGCAACTTCAAAGCCATTAGTGCCAAAAACAGTAATGTATTAGAAGTTCCACAGGTGAATATCAGTGCTCAAGAAATTCAGTTTCGCCAGCATTCACCCATGCAGACCCATGGGATTGATATTGGACATTTCAGTAGGAAAATTACTACCTTTCCCAATCAGAGCCTAAATAGAAGCCTAATTCATGAATTAATGCTTACTCTTTCCTGCTACAGATATTAGTTGTTATTCATTTCTAAGCTTTTACCATACCCATTCAATCTCTGCAACTATTTTTTCCTGAAATTTTGAATAGATTTGTCTTTTATCACTCTTCTCCCCAGGTGCTTAGTACGGTAAATACTATTATCAAGGTGTACTGCAAAAGTGAATACATTTTAATAGGATTATGATAACAGAATCTTTATCCAGTGACTACTGCAAAGAGAAGAGAGAAGATTTCTGCTTTCAGATTAGAGTACGGACTTTGAAATGAAAAGCGGATTATCTTATTAGCCGGACAACTGATGTACAGCACCCCAAGTCCTGTTTCTTGTTTGTAAAGGGAATCATTTTAGGTGAACATGCTTTTGACTGGCTACTAGTATGATATTCATTACAGCGAAAGAGCAAGAGAAAATACAAGGACTGCCATTCTGCATGTCTCACACCAGATGTGATTACTTTTTTCTGAAGCTGAAAAGCAGTCAAACACCTCAGTAGCTAAAAATGTGCAGCTGCTGTGTGTAAGCAGTGGATACATGAAATTGTCTACTGAAGCATACGCTCATGGAGATTGGTTAATGTTTTTAATTCAACTATAAAATAATTTAATGAGTCTAGTCTTTCCTACAGTTAAGAAAAACCATGTTTAACTGAGCATGAACTAAGGGCTGGGGTCTTGACATTAAGAAAGTGTTGATCCCAGAAAGACTTGGGGCTGTATCTGGTGAAATCTGAACACAAAGATCAGTCTGGGACACAGTAGATGGGCTTGAGTTCATGTCCAAAAAGGAGCATTGTTGAGGACAGCTAAAGCCAGCTCCTGCGAGGTCACTACCTAGAGCTCTGTTGGCAAAGATGAGGTGCAGAGAAGATGTCAACAACCAAAGAAGGTTGCCATTATAATGAAACACATGGGGATGATAGCTGATGCCCACTGAACAGCTCTCCTCTCCCCATGAAGCAACCTTGCCTCCAACAGGACCAACCACTAGTTTTCACAGATATGCCAGGCTCCCTTCTGCTTGATTTCATTTAAATTTTCCCATAATCTACGGTCTCTATATTCCAAAAATAAGCAGCTCCTCTATCAAGCATACAGGAATAAGAGCACTGTCTATACACATTTACTATTTTAAATTTAAAAATTAAGATTGTGATTTTTCACTTGATATCATAGTTTTGAAATAGAGCTTAATAGTCGGTTTGCCAGCTTCTAAGGTATAAGGGTATTTTAGAGAAAGAACTGTGCAATTGATTGGCAAGAAATTAAGAACTACAGTATAATAATAACTAGAGAAAAAGAGATATTCAAAATATGTGACAACCAGTGTCCTTGCTGTGCCAAGCACTAATCCTTGGGTTGCTGGATTTGAAAGTGAGAATGGGGAAGCCAGTCCCAGAGAAGATGCTGAGAGAGCAGAGGTGAATTATCTCGTGGGGCAGCAGTTATTAACAGCTGATGTGGAATAACTTCAATACTGTAACTGCTGATACAGGTACATATTAGATAAATATCAACTTGCTTATGATGAGAATGAAGTTACATCAACCAACATGGATAATAAAGAAACTGCCTCTAAAATGTCATTATTTGACCCATCAAAGGTCAAGTCCTATTTCCCAAAACAAAAGTCCATGAAGTTAAGACCTCATAGAGATCAGACATCTTTCAGCAACTCTAATCTCATTTTTCAGTTCTAAGGATTCTAAGGGATTCACAAGGATTCCCTGTATTCTCTGCTTCTAAGTGAACTCATCCCAGGTAACACATTGGCTCTCTCCATTTTGTAGATGTACAAAGACAACATTGAAGGATGGAATCGTGTAAGGTAGGGTCTGATATCTGTCCTCCTACAGTTTCCCCACTCTAGAATCAAAGAAATCATCATGGATGTATATTTAAAACTTCTAATAGTTAAAAAATAATAATAATAATACAGATTTTGTCCAAAAAACTGCAGAAAACTGCAGAGAATTAAAACAAAAAAGATCCTGAAGACCACTGAGGTGCCTCTGAACAAATTTTCCACCTTCCTTTTCTATAATATCAAATCTCTGCTATCTAATATCTAGTTTCTACAGTATCTGTAATATCTAATATCTAGTTCTTTTCAAAGAAACATAAGAACCTTGAGGCCAATATATGTCTTTGTCCCCAGTGTCGGTCCTGGTCTGGACCTATAGCAACTTCTCAATCCATTATTGTGAATGAAGGAAATGTCACTTTGAAGATGGCTAGGAGCATAGATTTTGAACATTGCCAAGGGAAAACATGTAAAGGAGAAAAAGCTCTCATCAAAGAGCCATGAGGCCCAGACCCTGTTCCTATCACTAACCAACTAATTACCTGTGTGACCGACAAAGGCTCTTTCCTGGCTGATATGATTTGGCTGTGCCCCACCCAAAATCCTTATCTTGAATTGTAATCTGAATTGTAATCCCCACGTGTCTGGGGAGGGACCTCATGGGAGGTGATTAGGTCATGGGGGAGGTTCCCCCATGCTGTTCTTGTGATAGTGAGCAAGTTCTCAGGAGATCTGATGGTTTTATAAAGGGCTGCTCCTCCCTTTGCTCTGCATTTCTCTCTCCTGCTGCCATGTGAAGAAGGATGTGTTTGCTTCTTGTTTTGCCATGATTGTATTAATAAGTTTACTGAGGCCTCCCCAGCCATGTGGAACTGTGAGTCAATTAAACCTCTTTCCTTTATAAATTACCCAGTCTCAGGCAGTTCTTTACAGCAGCATGTGAACAGACTAATACACTGGCTTCCCCAGCCTCTACCTCCTCATCATGAAAATGAAGGTAGCCCCTGTCCTGCTAGGCTCCCCAGGTTATGGTGAGGTCAGTTTCCAGGCCAGGGCAAAATACAGCTAACTGAGGTCACCACTGAAAGGTGGAGCATTTTATTGGAAATGTGGGAGCCAAATCTTGACAAAAACTTGTAAAACCTTTATACACAGAATATCATCTATTATCGAAGAATTAGTTAGCAAAAGGAGTTGGAAGTGGTGATATAAAAGCCCCTGACTTTTCTCTTTGTAAATGATCAATCTCTAGGAAACTGAGCTAGATTTATTTTCAGGCAAAGGCTAGCTGGAAACAAGGAAAACACTAAATGCTTCTTGCCAAATTGTCACGAGAGTCTAATAAAATGGTAAGAATCCTATAGGCTTATATGCTAACCTACACCTGCTGACTGAGATGTGAGTAGGGGATTCTGAAGGATACAGAAGGTTAATACAAATCCAGGCATTTGCTTCATCATTGCTAAGAAGGTATGGAGGTGAAAAGGAATCAAAAAGCACATAAAAATCGGAGTCAAAGTTTGAACTACCACAGAGGAATTTAAAATGAACTGTCATAACTTTGAGAAATAAGGAAAGGCCGGGCGCAGTGGCTCAAGCCTGTAATCCCAGCACTTTGGGAGGCCGAGACGGGTGGATCATGAGGTCAGGAGTTCGAGACCATCCTGGCTAACATGGTGAAACCCCGTCTCTACTAAAAATACAAAAAACTAGCCGGGCGAGGTGGCGGGCGCCTGTAGTCCCAGCTACTCAGGAGGCTGAGGCAGGAGAATGGCATAAACCTGGGAGGCAGAGCTTGCACTGAGCTGAGATCTGGCCACTGCACTCCAGCCTGGGCGACAGAGCGAGACTCCGTCTCAAAAAAAAGAGAAATAAGGAAAGTCCAAATAAGTCACCAATAAATTAACAGCCTAAACCAATCGTATCAGCTCATAAGTCCCATGAAAATTTAGCTATTTGAAAGTACATAGAGATTGCGAAACTTCACCCCTAAATACCTCAGCACATGTCTCCTAAGAATAAGAGTATTCTCTTGCATGACCACAATATACTATCCTGGCTAAAAAAAAAAATAGTTAATTCAGAAATATTATCTTATAAACAGTTTACATTGACACTCCCCCTGTTGTTTGTAAAATGTTCTTTTTTTTTTTTCTTTGAGACGGAGTCTCGCTCTGTCATCCATGCTGGAGTGCAGTGGCGCAATCTCAGCTCACTGCAAGCTCCACCTCCCAGGATCACACCATTCTCCTGCCTCAGCCTCCCGAATAGCTGGGACTACAGGCGCCTGTCACCACACTCAGCTAATTTTTTTGTATTTTTAGTAGAGACGGGGTTTCACCATGTTAGCCAGGATGGTCTCGATCTCCTGACCTCGTGATCCACCCACCTTGGCCTCCCAAAGGGCTGAGCTTACAGACATGAGCCACTGCGCAGGGCCTAAAATGTCTTTTATGGTCTTTGTACCATGTAGAGAGGGGAATCCAGGATCCAATCAAGATCCACATAGTGCATTTGGATGCTACGTTTCTGTTTGGTCTTTCCATAGCTAGAACAGTCCCAAAGACACCAGCCACTTGTCTTACAAAATGTCCCACATTCTGGATTTGTCTGACTGTATCCTTGTGATTATATTCTGATTTAACATTTTTGCCAGGAGTACTATGTAGGTGATATTGTATTCATCTTACTGCAATTTATCAGGAAGCAGATAATGTCAAGTGGTCCCCCTCTTGATGATGCTAGGTTGGGGAAGGTGATGTCCTCCAGATCTGTCCACTGTAGAGGCACATTTTCCCTCTTGTAGTAATTTAAGTCATCTGAAGGGTTAGACTTGGAGAATATGAGAATATTCTGAATCCCTAAAATAATTATAGCATTCATTGACACTCTTTGCTTAATATAGTAGGAATTTCAAAATAGTTATTATTTAATTCCATTATTCCTTCTACATTTATTAGCTGAAATTCTGTGAAGCATAGCTTTCTGCACTATTCTTTCCTCCTCTTTCTTTTTAGTATCACTATGAACCCGTGGGCTTTTAAAGTTTTTATTTAAAAGTTATAATATTTTAGTGCCATTATCATTCTGATATTCAAATTGTCCCAAAAGCCAAAGGGAGTCCTTCAAGCTGCAGGGTGTGTGTGTATGTGTGTGTGTGTGTGTGTGTAAATATCCATTTAGGTTTTGATAACTGTCTTAATTTCTGACACTGCAGACTCACTGCTATGGTCTGAATGTTTGTGTCCCTCTCAAATTCATCTGTTGAAATCCTAATCCCCAAGGTGATATCAGAAAGTGCAGTCTTTGGGAGGTGATTGGGTCATGAAGGTGGAGCCCTTATGAATGGAATTAGTACCATTAATCCCATTAGGGACCCCAAAGAGCTCTCTACAACTCTTTCCACAAGGTGAGAATACAACAAGAAGTTGAGAAATCAGTAACTGGCAGCCTAGAAGAGGGTCCTCACAAGAGCCCAACCATGTTGGCACCCTGATCTTGGACTTCCAGCCTATAGGACCAAGGGAAATAATTTTTGTTAATAAGCCACCCAGTCTATGTTATTTGTTGTTAACTGCCTGAATAGACTAAGATATTGTCTCTGCCCTACACTTGTATTCACACATTTAATCCAGGAGTATTCTTTCTAATCAATGTTATTGTAGCAAAAGCTGATGAATTATGAAGATGACAGTACTATTATTCTAAAAAAAAAAGTCCTAAGAAAAATTCAAGTTACAGTTTCCATAGGTCAACATTAATTATATTAATATCATTTTGAAACTTCCTCAATTAATGCTTTCCACTGTATTTTAGGGATTTTGTTTTTAGCTACATCTGCAGGAATTATGATACAAATCAACTGGGGACATTAAGAAAGAACAAAACATTTTATCCCTTATTTCTGAAAGCTGGTAAGGCTTTTATGTTATGTCCATATGAAACTAGACAACTGATCAATTTTGTTGATTCCTTCCAACTGATAAATTTTGTGAAAAGAAAAGGTGGGAAGCCCAAGTCTAGGTCACACAAATGGGCTGTGAGTCCTAGCTCTGCCCTTCAAGGGAGAGGCCTGGCTGTCCCAGACCTTATGGGAAGGGCGGCCGCTGTACCCTCTCCACAGTCCCGTACTCAACTCATTTCTCCTACTCTCACCTCAGCTTCCTCACAGCTGACCTTCATTTCATTCCCCTCCCCTAATTCCTCCAATATGACACACCCATATGTGTCTCTGAGTTTTCAGCCCTGGACAAGTCTAACTTCCCTCCCATGGTCCACTGACTCCATGAATAGACCCAGACCAGCCCCACCCACCAACTCCATGGACCATATGCTTCTCAGAACCGACCCAGCATCCAACAATCTTGTACAAACAGAATCTATGCATTCCCCTTGATAACAAGTAACTAGGATGTGCCTCCAAGACCTGAAGGACAGGACTAGAGTAAATCCCCCTCAAGGCTCAGGATATAAAACCTAGGTCTTAATGGGGTTACCTCCTCTGTCATTTTCATGAGCTTTTTTTTCTGGTTTCTGCCAAAACTTGAAATGATCATATTCCTATGCTTTTATTCAGTGCTTTTCTTTCATGCTGGAGGCAAGGTAACCTCTGGAGTCACATAGACTAGCTCCTCTGATTACCAGCTGTGTGACCTTGGCAAGTTGCTTAACCCTTCTAGGCTTTGGTTTCCGCATCTGTAAAGTAGATATAATAATAGTAGCTACATCATAGCATTGTTGTGAAGAGTGAATAAGGAACATGTCTATAGGATGCACAATGTCTGAAAGTGATAGGTCAATTATGTGAGCTCTTATTATGATTACGGCTTCATTCTCACCTGCTGGGCAATCTCATCAAAGACTTTCCTATTTTTATGCAAACAACTCCCAGATTTACCAATACCCTCTAATTAGTCTTCCATTCTTCTACTCTAAAACTGTCCTACGAACATGCTACTAGACTTTTCTAGCTTCTCAAACTCAACATTTCCAAACCGAATTTATCTTCTTTTAGTACACTCATTTTTATACCTATTTTTGTTTTACTTATTTTTAGATAATTGTAGATTCACACAATTTTCATTGTAGGAAATAATAGAGAAAAATCTTGTATACTCTTTCTCTAGTTTCCTCCAATGATGACATCTTACATAACTACAGTACAATATCACAACCAGGAAATTGATATTGATACAATCCAAGCTTAATCAAGTTTCACCAGTTTTACATGCACTGTATATGTGTGCGTGTGTTTTTAGTTTATATAATTTTATCACATATATGGGTTCATGCAACCACTAACCACAGTCCATATACAGAACAGTTCCATCACAAGGATCCCTTCTGCTACCCTTTTATAGCCCCCCGCCTCCTTCCTCTTCTTTTCCCAGCTTGTGGCAACAATGAATCTGTTCCCCATCTATATAATTTTGTCACTACAAGAATGTTATATGAATGAAATCATACAATACATAATTTTTTGATACTGCTTTTCTTCACTCAGTATAATTTCCAAGAGATCACCCAAGTTGTGTATATCAATAATTCTCTTCCTTTTACTATGGAATGGTATTCCAGTTTATGACATACCACAGTTTGACCAACCAGTCACACATTAAAGTACACTGGAGTTGTTTCCAGTTCAGGGCTATTATGACTAAAGCTGCTATATACATTTGTGTACAGTCATCTACATGAATACAGTTTTCATTTTTGTGAGATAAATGTCCAACAGTGCAATTATAGTGTTGCATGGTAAGCACATTTTAGTTCTGTAAGAAATTGCCATATTTTACTCTAGAATGGTTGTACCACATTGTATTCTCACCAGCATCTGAGCAGTCCAGTTTTTCTGCATCCTCATCAGCATTTGATGTTATCACTACTTTTAATTTTAGCCAGTCTGATTGATAGGTAGTGATATCCCATTGTCATTTTAATTTGCACTACACCAATGGCTAATGATGTTGGACATCCTTTCATGTGCTTATTTGCCATCTATATATCCTCTTCACGTGAAATGTATATATATGTATTTTGTCCATTTTCCAAAAGGATTGTTTGGGTTATTTATTGTTGAAAGAGTTCATTGTATATATTCTAGATACAATTCATTTTGTTATATATGCCATTTGCAAATATTGTCCCCCAGTCTATAGCTTGTCTTTTCTTTCTCTTGACAAGGTCTTTCACAGAACAAAAGTTTTTAATGTTGATAATGTCCAATTTGACAGTTTTCTTCTTTTATGAACAGTGCTTTTGGTGACAAGTTTAAGAAGGCTTTACCTAATCTGAGGTTTCAAAATTTTTCTATTTTTTTCTAAACTTTTTATAGTTTTCCATTTTACATTCAAGTTTGTGATCCATTATGAGGTAATTTTTGTATAAGGCATATAGTCGAGGTTCATATTCTTGCTGAAGGATATCAGATTTCTCTCACATTTTGGACAATGACATTGCTATTCACAGAGGGGTTATTGAGCCTGTGGGTCTCCCTTTTCCTTTTCATGTCCTCCCCCATCCAGTCTGTTTTTCTCTGTCTGTCCTAGAATCATTTTCTTAAAGCCACATTTCATCATGTCACTCTCCTGCGTAAACACCTTAGATGGGTGTTGACTCATGATGACAGACCTCTAGCCCTTTAGCTGGGCATACACCACTTAGACAACCCAACCACAGTTTCCCTTTCCTTAACCTCCACATATTTGCACAGCGCTTCAGCCACACAGGACACACAAAGGTCTTTCAGAGATGCTTTGCAGATGCCATTTTTCCCCACTACAAAACCATTTTTTCCCCCTGTATCTCTCGCCTCAACACTAGCTGGAAGGTCACCTTTTCCACATATCTTTCCCCTAAAACACTTGCTCCCCTAACTTCCCAGGAAGAATTGCATCCTCATCCAAATTCCCATGAAACTCTCCTCATGCTTCTTTACTGCCTCTGTTTTTTCATCTGTAAAATAGGGCTAAAAAAAAAAAACTTATAGAGTTGTTTGGAAACTAAATAGTTAATACCTGTAAAGCAAATAGAAGCACAATCTAGGCCATAATCAGTGCTCAATACATTTGTTATTGATGTCCTAATTTTCATATACCTTTGTTCTATCTCATTGTAATAGTTTATTATAGATACGTTTTCTAAGTTGATTATTTATTCTTCTTCTCTACCAGGTTGTATAAGGTTTTCTATAGCTTCTTCTACTTTCTCACAATGTTAGTACATCATAGATTGTGATAAACATTTGTTGAACTAAATTCTTCAAATTTAATAAGCCAATACAATGAAAAAAAAAACTGACCTTTCCCCTTGAATCAACAAGTTGTTTTATTGAACTCATTATTTTGGAAATTAATGGACATCCCTCCACTTCAATTTTTGTTTTGTTTGAATACAAGCATGAGGGTTAAATGAATTGCTGAAATAAAAGATGATCATGTTATTTATTAATGACAGAAAAGTAGGTTTATTCTACTTAATGCTCTCCAGTAAGACAATACTCTTTTTTGTTTAAGGGCAAAAATTATGCTAACTCTAATAGACAGGGAATATTGGGTTCTTCATTTTGCATTAAAGTCATACTTTCCCCACATTCTTGGAAGAAGTTGTATCCAGAAGGATTGTGAAGAAGAGTTAGAATAGGTGAACATTTGGGTAAAGAAGAATATAAAATACATTGGAGAAGGTGATGGAAATGGGAAGGATTTGGTCAACCACACTGAAAAAATGACATGCTCATTTCTAGTTGGTAGTTATATAAAAATAAAACTATCTAGAAAGGCAACAGTATACTTTTATACCACTGAAGAATCCCAGAATATATACACAATTAACTACAAAAAGAAATATCAAAATCTCTCAAATGCCGTATTGGCAGTATTTTTGGTGGTTCCTCCTGCCACAAAGCCCGGCTCTGGTGTCAGCATTCACCCTCCCCACCCTCAGGTGACTCTTGGCCTAAGTCATTCCCAATGCCAAGGTGTGGTTTAGGAAGGGGCCTATGGCGCAGTCCTGGGCAATGAGGCACAAGAGAGTCTACTGGGAAGTTTATCTTGCTCTTACAAAAGAAAGAGGATGTGCAAGGAGGAGCTATTTCATTTTCCTGTCTGTGAACATTGTAGTATACATGAAGATGTTGCACTCAGAGCTTCTGAAGTCACCACACAATTAAAGACACTTACAAGATAGCACTGAGAATGGCAGAGCAGCAAGGTGGGGGACTTGAGTCCATGATGAAATCACTGAGCCCGAAAAAAGGCAGGAGTCCCTCTGTCTCAGGATATCTTGTTACCTAAGATAATAAACTCTTTATTGTCTGACTAGCTTAGCAGATTTTCTATTTCTGGCCTACAAAAGTTTGTAAACAGACTCAGTATCCTGAGTGCTCTAAGTAAGACTGACATACTGATTTTAAGAGGAAACCTGCAGTTTAGTTGACTAGAAGTGCATTCATACTTATAATGACTATTCTAGAGGAGAGACAGTCAGACTTGTTGTACAACCAGTGAGAAGTAACCGTATAAAGAACACAGACTCCTGAAGCAGGGAGCCCAGGTTCAAATCTCACTTTTGCAGCTCACCAGCTGTGGGGCCTTAGGCAAGATACTTTATTTGACTGAATTTCAGTTCCTTCGTTGTAAAATGCCTACAGCAATACCTACCTCATAGGTTGATAGGGTGTACTAAATGCAATAATGTAATAATAAAGGGCCTGTCAAATAGGAACCCAAATAAATGTTAATTTCTCTTCCCCTAATTAATCCTTTGCCAAGATGAACCACTAACTCGATTTATTAGACCATTAATTCAGATGCCTTCTTTCCAGCAGGAATTACTCTGTCAGCGGGGCTGGTGTCATCAAGAGTAATTTCTGCTGAAAAGTTTCCAATCTTCATGTTTCTACTGTGAAGCCTAGTGTGGTGCAGAAGGGATCAGGCAGGGTTACTTCCAACCATAGAGAAAATTGATGTGACGATAACCACAGTGGAAGGGTTTATACGCCCTTGATTGTTTTATTCTCACACCTTAAAAAAGGTATGTGGGTGGAATTAATGGGCTCCAGGGAAGTGTGCTTGTAGTAACTTTTCTTCCGAGTTATTTCTACATTTTCCATTACATTCCACCAAAAGCAAATTGTATTCTACCGATCATGATTACCAAGCTCCTGAATACAATTAATTAACACACTGTCTTAATAATATATTGTGTTTGGATTATAAAAACAAAAGTAGCAGTTGGTGTCAGCAAGAAGTCCTCTTTATTTCTGGTATGGTAATACAGGCTATTGTAAAGGTATTCAACTTTTGCAATAAATAAATAGAAGTCATGTTTACCTAAATAGTCATTAATTACATGCTTGTACTAATAATGAGGGTAAAATTGGCAAATATAACTGGGAGGCAATTAGACATCAAAACCCTTTAAAATGCATTTACTCTTTGACCTAAAAATTCCACTTTTAGGAATTTATTTTTTATAAAGAAATAAAGATTTGTGCAATAATTTTTCAAGAATTTTTCTTGCAGGAAGAAAACAACCTAAGCATTCAAGGTCCAAAGATTAAATTACGGAATGTCTACCCAATCAAATACTACACAACCATTGAAAATGAAATCATAGGAAAAAAATGTATTGACATGGAAAGATGCACGTGATATATTCCCAGATTTTGAGAGGTCATAAACTGTACGTTCAGTGCTTTAGAGTTTTCATTAAAACATATTTATTTTTTAAAGTTTCAATGGCTATATACCAAAACGATTACGAAATGCTTCTTCTTAAGGATTTTTATTTCCTTTCATCTTGATTCTGTATTTTTTTCAATAAGTATAAACTGTGTAATAAAGAAAAATAATTTTTAAAAACTCATATGAGAAATTAGTAAAATACTTTTAAGCTAAATAGCTAGTAAACAGACCTTTCATTGTTTATTATCTAGATTCTGAACTCTGGCTTCTCAGATTTCAGCCAAAATCTGCTTTTTAAAGTTGAAATTTAGGAGGCTGAAGACCAACTCCCCAGGGCAAGAAGATCATCAGGTTGTCCTTTTAGGGGAGGTGACTGCTCCCTCGTCTTACTGTTGATCATAAACTAGAAAGGGAGTGAACTCTGTTTTAAAATGGGGGTATTCTCTTCAGTCAGAAATGTTCGAGCCCCTACAATGACATGCAGGGAAATTTAAAGTAGCTTTCCTGCCCATGCTTAGTTGGTTCTTTGTGTTTCCACGGAAGGATCCTTCCAAAGGAAAGAAGCCGATTGGCACCCACTCTGGGATGCAGCTCCTGGCTGTCACCTCCAAGGAGACAAAAGTTCTGGCCTCTATCAGAACCCTGCCTGCCATGCTTACCTGGACTCTGATTTAGTTATCATATTATTATTAATTATTATTGCCATGGGTGTTTATTGACCCTCTGCTGTGTACCATGCACTTTGCCAGGCACTTTTCACACATTATTTCATTTAAAATCTTAACAGCAGCCATGGAAGGTTAAAGCTATCATTAACCTCATTTTATAGATGAAGAAACAGTTTGCCCAAGATTATATGGCTAGTAAGGACAAAAGGCAAAATGAGAAACTATATCTACCTGGATTTTATTAGAGGTTCCTTAACCAATTAAATTTGGATGTTTATAATTCACTTTGGGGAGAAAGTTCAATTTGCCATTCCTGGGTCTTTCTAGACCAGAGTTAAAAGTAATTCCAAGAAAATACTAAACCACTTCACATTTCACAACCACAGGAGTGATTCTGCTGTATAGCCACACCCTTGAGTGCTGGTGGCAAAAAAAAAAAAAGGCCAGGACACAGCCAAGGGTCCTTCTGTGTTCAGCTCCACGCTGACTTGCTTGTCGCTTAACTTTTCTAAACCTCAGATCCCTATATAGAAAATGAGCTTTACTCTTGTCCTAAATACCTTGTTTGTGAGTATCAAATAAGACAATGTGTGTGTAGGCACCTTTGAAAGTACAAAGAGCAGGAATCTTGATTATTCCTCACGCAAATCACTTCCGCCCTCAAAACTCAAAAGCAATGTAACTTTTATATAGCATTTTGCAAAAGACTGAGTGAGGGGTTTTAGAAATACAGAGAAACCTTAATGTTAAAAAGTCCCCTGTGTAATGTTTCCCCATGTTTAGCATTAATAAGTCCTGAGGAAAAGTCATTGACTCAATGCTCCTTACCCCCATCTAATGCTTTTGATTTAATGTTTCCTCTCTAAGTGCACGAATTTTTGAAATCCAGGAAATTTTGCCACAGGACTTAAGAGTCTCCTGTGACTTGATGTTAGGGTATCTCCTTAGTCATTTTGGTCTGTGCTCCCTGGGAGCAAATTAGAGCTTTGGCCGTGAGTTGATACACATTCTGTTTTAACTAAAGATGATAGTTGGCTCCATTACTCAAAAATATTATACCAAGGCTTAGGATTACATTTGCAAGGACTAATTTTTTAAAAAAACTAATATATGGCGGTAAAGAGAACAAAGGAATTTTTTACTGACCATTTTTTAAAACAACTTGAAGTTGTAAAAGCAATATATGTCCATGTTTTAAAATTCAAAGAGGGTACATAAAGTGAAATGGAAAAGTACTCACTCCACATACATTCCACTTCTGATTGGTAAACACTAGTTTCTCATACATGCTTTGAGAATTTTTCTATGATTATACAAGCAAATGGATGTAAATATATAACTATTTTTTAACACAGTATCATTTATGCTGTAGACTGCCCCCAAAATGCTTTTTTCCTAAAAGTATGTTTGTATAGTTTTTAATATTCTCATGTATTGCTCAAACAGTTTTAAGCTCTCTCCTCTGCAGCATTCCATTGCATGGATATAACAAATTATTTCAATATTTTTCTCTGGGTGAATACTTAGTTGTTTACAGATTTTTAATAACACAAACAATGCTGCAACAAAAACTTCACCACATGTCTGCTCAGTTATGTGAGTTCATCTGTAGAAAAATTCTTAGAAGTAAAACTAATAAGTCCAAAGGGAGGTGCTAATCATGTGTTGATAGATTTTTTTTAATGCAAATTACCATCTAAAGTTGGTTGTCCTAATTTGCTTTTCCCCCACCCTTGCTATTGAGAGCCCTGCCTTTGCCAACAATGGGTATAGATGATACAAGAACCTATTAAACTAAAATGGATACTATTAATTTTCAGTGGACACTGGATTGAAACAAGTATTTTTTTAGGTCTTAGATAACAAGAAACTGGAAATCCTTGCCCCTAGAGGTACTGTGACTCTCCAGGCCTTGAGCTCTGAGAAGAAATCACATTGAAGTGAAATAAATCTCAAAAGAGGGGCTTAACACTCATGGAGTGTTTATTGTGTGCCAGGCACTGTTCTAAGTACTTTATATGCCTTAAGTCTCCTGTAATTCCCAACAACCCTACTACAAAGGTGCTTTAGTCATTTCCATTTTACAGACAAAAAAACTAAGGCACAGGGAACTTAATTCCCCAAGGTCACTCGGCTGATAAATGATAATGCTCAGATTTGAGCCTAGAAGTTTGGGTCCAGGGTCAGGTGCTTTTAACCACTTATGCATTCTGTCTCTGTGCTCCTAACGATATGCTAAACACATTTATTGAATACCTACCCTGTGCCAGGACTGACACAGGCATCATCTTATCCTCACAGCAATACTAAGCAGTATTATTCCTGTTCCAGAGATATTAAAGTGGCTTTCCAAAGTGACAGCATCATGGCTTTCCAAAGTGACAGCAAGGGGATGTGTACCGGGGCATGTCTGATCCAAAGCCTGTATTTATTCCACTACGCCATGCTTCTTTGTAGGAAGTAGTTGTCATAATATTCATTTTACAGATAAGAAAATCAATACTTCAGAATGAGACATATAAGGGGCTTTAAATGGGGTCATCCTTGCTAACAAAGAGAGCCTACCAGGGAGCTCCATCACATCTAGTTCTTCCTTCATCAGACTGCCATACAGTTGGAATATTCATGCATATTTAATTATATATACATGGTCATAGAGTAGCATATAGTGGCAATTTGCTGTCACCCATAAAGTATGAGCTCAAATTGTCCAGTGTGGACTAAAATTGAAGGCAGAATTAAAGTCTCCCAATTCCAAGTATCAACAAAGCCCATTTTAAAAGAGTGATATAGTTAGGTGAGGATGAGCAGATGGACTCCCACACTGCAGAGACATACATCACTAGAATATGGTAGCAACATATTTTTAAGCTCAGTGAGAAACTCATTATCTGTCCATCAAAAAAACAGGTTTGGTGCTGGTTCCTGAATTTACAACTATATTTCCTTACAGTATATAGGAAAGTTTGAGAGCCCAGGAAAGGTAAGAAGAGCAGTCCAAGGATGGAGAGCTTCAGAGGAGAGCCTTCTGGGTGGGCAAATCCCACCAGCCAATCACTGCTTCTGCTCACACCCTCCATGCCCAGCTCAATGTCTAAGAGCTCAGGCCCTGGGTCCAAATCCACTCTGCTGCTTGACCACTGTGTTACCTTTAACAAGTTATCAAGCCTCTCCAGCAGTTTTCCTCATCTGTGAGATAGGCAGTAACCAACAGTGCCTGCCTCATTGATCCGCCATGAAGATTAAACATCATCCGTATAGATCACTTCCCTGAAGTCTGGAGTTAGAGCACAGAATTACAAATGTCCACATACACAGACCCTTCCCTTTTATGTTTCAGTGTCTTATTCATTTTTTTTAATGAAATCAGGAAAACATACTGTCCTATATCTAAGTCTGAAACAGAAAAGGGAATTTATACTCATTGGCTTACGATAGCTCCATGCTCTGGAGGTCAGAGTATGCAAATCTTGTATTTCTATGTCTGGCAGCCCTAGTTACGAATGAGGCATTAGATCTCTGTTATCACTGTCACAAAACAAACAACATGTTACCAGCTTATCTTTTGATTGTCACAGCTTGTTAGGCACAAGTCAGTGTAGGCGGTTATTCAGTCAGATTTGGAGGTTAATTTGATTGTCTCTTAAAAATTTTTTTTTGTACACCATGGATGCTAACATAATATTACTACAAGGGGTTTCCTGCACTCTACAGTAAAACAAGTCAGCCTGGAAGAATATGCAAATGTGACTGTTATGTTGTTCAGTTTTCAGGGCAATTAAATATTTGCTTTGAGCTTCTCATATTGCATTGCAAATTCCTACAAAACTTTCTATTCATTTCTGTACCTAAAGCTTATTTAGCATCAAGTCTTTGCCATTATTTCCGTTGTATTGAAAATTGAGTTTTTAATTATGTGTCACAATCATATATAATGTGAATCTTTATTTGCAAAGTCTTCTTTCTGTTCATGTTAAATCAATTACCTTTGCCCCTTTGTTAGTTGGGCAGTGGGAGGCAGCAGTTTCAGATTTCCTCTATGAGAAGATGTCTGCAACTCATGATAACAGTGTTGGCTCTTCTATCTACCCCAGGAACAAAGACCTTTAATTAGATGGGCCAGTCTTGTCAGCCTCTGCTGGGCAGGATCAGATCTATATGGAGCCAATACAACTTCTTAAAAAATAAAATATAATAATAATTAGTTACTCAAACTGGCTGTTAGAAATTGTGTGGATCCCAAAAAGGTATTTTTACAGTTGAATTTAGAAAAAAGAACCTAAATGTTGTTAGAATGGTTGGTGTCTGTAAACATAACTTTTGTCTTTGATGCCTTAATCTTTTGTTTAAAGGATTATTCTGAAAATCTCTAAATGACAGTAAATTAAAAATCAGGCAAAATTTGAGGAGTTGAACAAGCAGTGCTCGAGATGAAAGAAAAATGAAAAATTTATGTAATATTCATTTGGGGAAATAAATGAGATGGTTCATCTGCAGACACCTCTTAGACTCTTGTCATCTTTCCTCAACAAGATCCTTCTGTCCATTTCTGGTTCCCATACACAAGCCTCGCATCACTCAATTCAAGTGTTCAGGTCCCTTTTGAGTACTATATTCCCCTCACATATTCTTTTAATAAGCCTTAAAATTCTATTTTTCCTTCATATTTTTTCATGTCTTTATTTTACATTCCTAACTCAAGACCTCATTTCTTCTCACCTAGAATAGCAACACAGCCTTCTTACTGGTCTCTCTGACTCCTGATTGCTCTCCATTCAGTGGAGCCTCCACATCGCAGCCTCATTCACCTTCATGCAAGCCTATTTTGATCATGTTACTCTCTGATCAGATACCTTCAAAAGAAAAGTTAAACTCCATGACCACAGTTCTTTGGTCAGCTCCAATTTACTTTTCCAGATATATCTCCCATTAGTTTCCATATATTCTCCAAATATATGGAATTCTATATTCCATATTTAAAAATTCTATTCTATTCTATAAAATTCTATTCTATAAAATACCTATTCTATATTTAAAATATTTAAAAATAAACAATTCTAATGTTCCTTAGATAAAGCACTGAAATTGCTTCAGCCCTGAATCCAGATTGTCCATGCAGTCAGATCATACAGGGTCTTTACATGCCATAGAAAGAACCTTTGAATTCGTTTAGGCTACAGGGAACCAATGAAGAGTATTATGCATTGGAATTGTAAATCAGAGTTATATTTAACATAGATGATGCTGTGGCAGTGGAGAGACTGAATTGGATGGGAGCAAAGAGACTAGTAGGAGGATGTACTGAGCAGTTCTTGGATTTTCCTGAGAGATAAGACTGAAAGAGTACATTTGGAGGGACTATGATGAGATCAATTCTAAGTGTGTTGAATGTGAGGTTCTGGGGACTAGGGTGAGACAGGCAAGGTGCCTGAGAGTGCAAAACTTAAGGAGACACTTACTCTGAGGTGCCCACTCAGCACTTGAATGACCCAAAGCATACGTACTTCCTTAAATTCTTCAACCTAGGCACCTAGCTTGCCTTACCGCTAAGTTCCTATGATACATTTCGTAGAGATATCACCTTGGCAGCCAGGGAGGTACACCGCCCAGCTCTCCCTTCAAGAAAGAACTTGCTATTCAGCTGCAAGAAGTGCAGTTAGCTGACAACATCCAGCTACAGGACCTTCAGGATCTTCTTTGACTTTTAAGCCACAGTCACACTCTTTCAGAGAACCCCTAGCCAGCGATTGAGCATAGCAGGGGTACTAGGCCTGGTCATTTCTGCCCACTGTGAGACTCCTTTAATGGGCAATCTTCCCTCCAGAGGTTGCCATTGGGTTGGGTGAGATTTTATGAGATCTGCATTGTGTGGTCAGAAGGCTCTCCCTGCCCAATTTTGGTTCCTTCCCCATTTGTCTTTACTCTCAAATAAACCACTTGCACTACTAATTCTGTCTCAGAATCTCTTCCCAGAGAACCTAAATGACACAGCCAGTGAACAACTAGTTATACCAGTCTGGACCTGGAACTAGAGATGAAATAAGCTGAAGTGATTTTTTGTGTGTGTGTAGTTAGAAGGTTGGGCTCTAGAATCTGGGTTCAAATCCCGCTCCTCCATTTCTGACCTTATACAAACTTAGACAAGTTACATAAGCTTCTCAGTACCTCAGTTTCTTCACCAGTAGAATGTGGATATTAATAGTAAACGAGGACTATATAAGACAATGCATTTAAAGTATTTAGTGTAGTGCCCGGCCCATAGCTGGCCCATAGTAAATTCTCAATAAATATAAATTAAAATTATTATGTAGACTTTAAAGTTTTGTTTACAGAGGTT
The DNA here is from genome assembly GCF_000951035.1 of Colobus angolensis palliatus. Classification (NCBI taxonomy): domain Eukaryota; kingdom Metazoa; phylum Chordata; class Mammalia; order Primates; family Cercopithecidae; genus Colobus; species Colobus angolensis. The sequence continues at coordinate 12,725,831 of NW_012118265.1, read as the reverse complement.
GTTTGGTATAACAAAATAGGATAAATATTTACTTAATGAAATTATTTTCCACAGACTATAATAAGGTTAGTGAATATTAATTTTGAAAAATGTATTTTTTCAAAACATAGCCCAACTCTGTAATTTTTTTAATTTTATTTCCTCTTACTTCTAATATAGCTCCTCTCTCCATACAATGTCATTGCCTTCTTGTCTCTTGCCATGATTTACTTCTCCTTTCTGTTCCATCTACCCCAAATTCTCCTATTCCTCCCCTTTGTATCAATTTTTGCTAATAACCTCCTCCCCTGCTTGGCTGAGAACTCATCTTCCCCAGAGAATCTTTCTTGACCAGCATGCCCTCCTCACCCTAACTGTGATTGTCCTTCTCTATTGGCAAATGCTCCCAAGAATTTTGTCCTTTTGAAACTAAGTGGTACAAAAAAAAAAAAAAAAAAAAGCCAATGCAATTCTCAAACCATATTGAAGGTGTCATGCCTCCATAAATAATGGTTAATAATGAAATAGCAGGAATGGTATCTTTAAACAGGAGCTTCCCTCCTTGACACCTCCTTTTATCCCAAAGCTAGAAGCCAGCTTGGCGATGTGATGCTTAATAAATGCTTACTTAAAGGAAGAATGTTTTCAGCTATGGATGCATGGTCAGCCTACAAATTATATTTGTATGTCTTCATTCTATATATGAGCCTTAAAAATAAAATGTTTGTTAAGACAGTCTCAGTCACATAATAGGGAAACTATTGTATGGGGGGAAGTGTTTTACAATTATTTTAGGTATTTTGGGGTAATACAAATTTGTTTCATAAAATAAAGGCCTGGTCTACAATATGTCTAAAGCCAGTAGGAGGTCATACTTAGAGACAGATGGCAAATGCAGTAGTCTTTCCTCTCACTTTTTAGTACATATGATATTCACTACAAAATGGCACAGAATGTTTTTCTGTTACCACACAGTACTACATAAGCTTTGAGAAACAAAACCTCTTTTTACACCTATGCAACTTCAAACAAAATAACCGACTTCAAAAGTAAAGTGAGAGTATTTTGTAATGTGATTGAAGGCAAGGAATATTTTTACATAACTTACTATTTCTATATATGTATTTATGCATATTGCAATACACATGAAAAAAGGTACTGCTAAATCTTCAGCCATCCTATTCATTCAACTTAAAATCTTCATTAAGATATTTACATTCAAGGCAAGATTCCTACATTGAATAGGACACAATCTTAGGTTCATTTATAACATTGGAAATGAATAGGACCTAAAATAGAAATCAGTTACACACAGAACAATCTATGAGTATAACATTAATAGCCTACACAGATTTTTAATGGCTCCTAATATAATATGCTGTTTCAAGGAGCCATTTCTACACACTGAAATGCATTTTTACTGTACTATTATACTTTAATTATAAACTGAACATGGTTGATAAAATCAGCATTTAGATTTATGTAAATTTTTTTGAATATACATAATCCTCTATAAGTACACAGCCCTATATGTGATAAAATATTAGATCTCGGATGCTAAAAAGTAAAAGCAGCTTTCACACTGACTTTAATAATATTCGTTTTTATTGTTACAACTTAGTAAACTATTTTACTAAAGTTTACAATTGTTACTTTGATTTACAATGCGAAGTAAATCAAAAGCAATTGTTGCTTTTATAATCATTATCATGAAGCAAAAATAATAGCCAATATAAAATAATTAGCCTATTTACTACCTCATCTTAAATATATTAAGAAACTACAAGATGGCATTAATACTATCCTAATCTGCTCCACTTAAGTTAGTATTTAAGATGCTTCCATTTTCAAGTATCACTACTCACTGTACATTTAGAAAACCTACTTGTGAAAATCTAGTTAATTTCTTAGAAAACTACTAGTTCAAAGAAAATCTACTTAGTGAATGCTATTTGACTTGCTACCTCATTTTCTCATCTTTACAACAATTAGTTAATATTGATCTCAAAAAGCAAGAGCGTAATGCAAAGTGAAAGAATTATTATAATCTGAAGGCAAGAAAACAAGTTTCTATTACAAAAGTAAGCAATACTCAAGATCAGTTGTTTTTAAGCAAATAGCACATTATAGTCATAATTAGCTCACCGCCAGTTAGAAATATACATACACATTTTTCAGAATAAGTCTTTTAAATATAGTGTTGCAGGTATCTTTCTAGCTTAAGAATTTGAAATAGCAATTAAGTACAAACCTTAAATCATTCATCTTTACAACTAAAAGAGCAAGCCCCAAGGATGTAAATCTCACCCAATGAGACAAGGGATGCTGACTATATTATTAATTGCTAAGTAATCTCTTAATTTTAGAATCTAGCACCCAACACTAGCAAATAAATAATATGATTTATGAGCCTGCACTCTCACGTTGCTTTACTAGAGTTCAATAAGCAAATGCAGATCCTAAATGTACAGTGTGAATGTGATTCCTACAAGACAGAAAACATAGCAGGATTTGGCTATAGCAAATCTACCCCAACTACTTATTATTCAAGCACTAGCATTTAGAATACCTAAAATGCCTGCTGAACACTGCGGATCAACGTTCCCCTGGGGTTACTCCAAAGCAGAACCACATCTTTTCCCCTCAGTGCTTACTGAGTTTTAAGAAGGCAGGTAACATGGGGTAGAAATTCTCGTGCAGCAGCAGTACAACTCTTCTCTCCCAATTTTCAAAAATCAACACCTCCTCCCCATACACATGCACACACACACATACACAAGAAAGGAGGGCTTTTTAAATAGGTGTTTAAAACATACCATTTGCATGGGTTTGAAAAATTTATTTTTCCTCTACTTGCTGCTGTTGTGTAAGATGTTTACAGATCTGATTAGAAAATCTGGATGTTCATAAAAAGTGTTGCTTTCAATGAGATTCCTTTAGTGAAATCTGTCTGCACAGACACATGTATACATAAATAATACATATTTATGCACACATGCCTACATTAACAAGGACACATGCACACACACCTAGACCAACAATTAAGCCCACACTGTTCTAGAAGCTCTTTTTGACATTTTTTGCATGCATTTTAATTCAGATGACAGATTTTTAAAAAATAATAAGCAGCTGCATATAACGCACATCAAAGTGGCACGTTTAGAAAAGCAAATACATTACCAGACGCATTTTGAAGTTTCCGGAACACCCGCAGGTGAAAGGAGACTGGATGGGATGCTGGCACACTGTATTCCTCAGAATCACAGAGCTCAGTGTGACTGTGGGGGAATGTGAGGCGAGTGTGAAGCTGGAAACCTTTCAGTTGAGCTCACTCTAGGCATCAGAAAGCCTCAAAGAGGGGAAAGAAAAAGGCAGCCCACAGACAGCTAGATGAGAAACTTCTGGCACCTCTCCAGCTCAGGAATGAATTCTCTGTAATTTGGAGACGTATAGTGATGGAAACGAAGAGAAACTTGGATTTACGGGTGAATTTGCTCAGTGATGCAGAAATAGGCAGGTAACAGCCTCTCAGCTCATTTTAAAACAGTCATTCAGAAACAAGACTGAATCAAAAAATTAAGAGGCGTCCTGCTTTTGAACAAATGGAAAGGCTACTCCAGTCAGCTTCCCTAGATACCTTTACAAACTTCAAATGGATCATTCCATCAGCTATTTGTTGCACATTTTATTAATCCCGGTGCAGAGGTAAACTGGAAAATCTAATTCCTTTTACGTAGAAAACTAGATTTATTGCTTCTTTTTATAATGCACTTTAGACATAAAAATACATAGATTTACTTGCAGAGTTCTCGTTTCTTGTGTAAAACCACTACTGTTTGGTCCAGATAAAATGCTAAAAGGCTTGTTCACAGCTTTTCAAGGAAGTGGAGAAAAAATGTTTAATACTCAGAAGCTGAGCTGAGTACTGATATTTAAATGTACAGTTTGAAGCAAAGACAGTATAAAGGAAGAGCCCTGAGCCATTAAGTGGCAGCTAAGAGATACAATTATATACAAGCATTGAGGAGGCAGGTGGCTTAAGTCTATAAATTTATACATAATTAAGGATAGGAAAAAAAGAGATTTGGCAAATTAAGTTCTTAGAGACAATAGCTATGATTTTGTTTAGGTTTACAAATAGGCTAATAATTTCTGAGGAGTGCACGTGGACGTCACCTTGTCTGAAGAACTCCTAAACCTCACGAATAGAGAGCCAGGCATTGCACACTGGCAATCTATATTCAAATGTAATGAGGAGGACGATATTACCATGAAGAATGTTGTCATATTACATTGTGCCTGTGTGGCTTAACTACTCATCCAACCTTGCAAATGGCCATTTGCCTGGACTCAATAGCAAACGTGCTATTGATGGGAGCGAGTAGGTGGGAGGCTGATTTTATTTGTTTTACCAGGGACACTCCTTTGGGAGGTTCGGGGATAAAATGCCTGGGCTGAGCATGGGAGTCATTTTGTTCAAGGCCACACTCGCCAATAGTAAATTTGAGTGGAGTTAATGATGACCAATTAAGCTACTTATTATTTTTAACTCTCGAGGTCAAGGGCAGAACAGTATTTATGTTTATTGATAAAGAGTCAATGGTCAGACTGCTGCAGAAGGCCAGACTCACCTTTAAGCACAGTTGATTAACACGTATTGACCAAGGCACTGCCAGTCTCCCTCACATTCCAGTGCTCAGGCCTGTCTGCTCAGATTCTGTTCTTATCTCTCCACTGCCATTTGCTTCACCCATTGGTTCAACAACTATCCACTGAATTACACATCAGATGCTGTGGAGAACACAATGACCCTTAAGATGAGAACTCCCTCAAGGGCTTACCATTGTCAAATAGTAACACAAGGGACTCAGCAGGGGATGGACACATCAGAATTACTTACAAAACTTATGCTCACTGCCATCTCTTGCACTGTGGATTACACTTGGTAGCATGAGGCAAGCAGAGTTTACACATGTTTTGAAACTCTCTCCAGGAGATTCTGATGAAGTCCACCCTCTCACCCATAAAAGCAGTTGCCATTCAAGACCACTGTTACAGAGCCTGGGAGTCATTCAAGGAGGAAGGCATCCCATCTGCCACTGCCTCCAGACTCAAGCAACACAGATGCTGGAGCTGACCTGCACTTTTGCGCTCTTGTGGATCCCTCTACCGCAGGAAGGTCTGGACTTCCTCTGTTCACCCATAGCCTGAGTGCACAAGGCTGAAAACGGATTTGGAAGCCAAAGCTGAAGGCAAAAAAACCCAAATCTTTTGGTTCATTTGTATAACCTCTCTGGGCCTCTGTTTTGTTTTGTTTGATTTTAATCTGTAGAATGAGAGGGCAGGACAGGCTTTGAGTCTATGTATCCTCTGCCAAAATATAAGAGGGAGCCAGTTCTGTGGCATCCTGGCTCTATGCAAGAGCACGCCTGAGACAAGAACTCAGAATTTCTGACTTAAAGGCACCCAGGCAGTAAGTCAAATCTGGTCCCTTCTGCCTAAGCAGTGAGAGTCCCAGCATTCTTCTACCCTTCTTCATGGGAGGACCACCGAGGAATTCGCATGAGAAAGCACATTATCTGCCAATTCCCTTCATCCTTTGCTTCAGCGTCTGCCTCAGCTCCAGACCCGAAGGACCTCCTAGTGAGTGGCAGATCCTGTCGTCTTCAAGCAAGGGGCCACATGCTGCCAGAAGCCAGGTTACCAGCCAGCTCTACTGCAACAGATCCTCTTCAAATGAGTGTAAGAACCTGAGGAGGGGGTTCGGTGCCCACAAGAATAGCACCCCCCACCACCGGCTCTATTCCTAAATCTCTGGTGGTGGCAGAGTGTCCCATGTCTCTCCTCAGAAACATAAGAGAAGAATATGGCCACAGCACCCTCCACAGCTGGTCTGCCTACCCCCTGCCCAAACTGTCAGCACCAACTGATCTACATCCTGCAAGCTCACCCACAGTAAAAGTAAGAAAAGCTCAGAATAGCTCAGAGCAGCGGGCTCACTGTGCTTCCCCCACTCCACCTGACTGTCCTGCACTCAGCACCACCTTCACTCACTCAGGAAGAGTCTCACCTTCACAGGTACTGTCTTAGTCTGTTTTGTGCTGGTATAATAAAACACCTGAGACTGGATAATTTATAACGAACAGACATTTATGAGCTCATGGTCCAAAGGCTCACAAGTCCAAGATCAAGAGGCAGACACCTGGTGAGGGTCTTCTTCCTGATCATAACATGGTGGAAGGATGAAGGGCAAGAGACAGTGAGAGAGAGAGAACTGAACTCACTCTTTTTTGACCGTACTCTGGTGATAACAGCATTAATCCATTCATGAGGGTAGAGCCTTCACGGTCTAATCATCTCATGTTAGGCCCCACTTTCCAATGCTGTTGCATTGGGGATTAAGTTTCCAACACATGCTTTTCGGGGGACACATTCAAACCACAGTATTTCACCCCTAGCCCCCCAAATTTATGTTCTTCTCACAGTGAAAAATATATTCATCCCATCCCAAACGCCCCAAAGTCTTAACTCATTTCAGCACCAGTCTCATCTAAAGTCCAGAGACTCATCTAAATCAAAAACAGGTGAGACTCAAGGCACAACATATCATGAGGCAAATTATTTCCAGCCATAAGCCTATGAAATTAAACACGTTCTCTACTTCCAAACTACAATGGTGGGACAAGCAGAGGATAGATATTTCCATTCCCATTTTATGAAGACAAAGCTCATCTGACCAAATAAATGTAATGCAAACCATTTAGTAACTTTACTTAAAAAAAAAAAAAATTATTTTTCAATCTCCTCTAGTTCTCCATTAAGAACAAGCAGAAAATCTTGACTTTGAAACACTAATAGATAAATGTTCAAAGGTGGTAGCACCATCAAAATTATTAGAGACAGATAGGTCCAAGTTGAAAGACAGCATTCTCTATTTAGTAGACATGTGTCTTTGGGTAAACCATTTAAATTCTCTCATACTGTTTCATGCTCTGTAAAAGAAAAAAAAAAAAAAAACCCTATCTTATGAAGTTCCTTTGAGAGTTAAAAGTCTGAAAAGTACTTGGCACATCATAAGTCGCTAAAGAAATAGTAACTCCTAATAACCAAAAGTTCTAATTACCTTTGATATTCCCAATAGCCTGAGAGCTCCATGAGGGCAAGGACTATGTCTTAGCCACCTTCATATCTCATCCTTCATATCCAGAACATCACGGGCCTCCACATCCATTCCAAAAATGTTTACTGCCTACCTACTTTCACTACCACATTCTGAGTCATGTGACAGAGACATGGCAGCGAACAGGTGTAGCTCCTGTCCTCATGTGGGTCACAGCCTATTGAAGATATCAGTGTTAAGTAGTGCCATAAATGACCAAAAATCATAAATGAATTAACTAATTAGTTAATAATAATCTTCTTAGTTTTTTATTGGAAACAACCCAGACAATGTCAAGGGCACAAATGGAAGAAAATTTGTGACTGCTTCAGACAACTACCTTTAAATCTGGGGGACTGATGGTCCCACATTAAGTGGCAGGTCTCTCCCAGGAGCTGTCTCCTGACACCTCTCAGGCTAGCCCAGGCAGCCCTTTGATCTGTTCTCATGGTCCCTTATCCCATCGGCAAAACATTCTGGTTCCTGGCTTCACTGTTTTACATCCAAGCTGTCTGAAATGCAATAACATTTTTTTAAAGAGCAACAAGGATTTTAATTAAAGTTCCAGGGATCCAGCCAAGGATATTTTTCTAAAAGAGAAGCAATATCTGTTTTTGGAGACAGAACATTTCGTAACAGAGATCTCATATACTGTGATGAATGACAAATAGTGACATGGGCTGTATCCCCACAGAAGCGTGTGTGCATGTGCGTGTATGTGTACTTGTGTGTGCGTTTAAACTTATCCTGCTTAATGAGGACAGAGACAGGGAGACAAATGCACTCTAGTTATTTAAACCATTCAGATGTTTAAGGCAGATAGTTAATGGAACACCATAAGGGCCTTTCTCTTAAGAGTAGAGGATTACTTTTTGTCAGATGTTTAAGGCAGACAGTTAATGGAACACCATCAGGGCCTTTCTCTTAACAGTAGGGGATTCCTTTTTGTTCTCTCTGATGATTCCCTTTGATTTAAAAGGCTTTGGCTACAAGACCCCCAGCAAACAGCATTAGATAAGAATTCAGCTTCTGCAAGTGCTGGTCAGCAGATGTCTACCACACACCTACATTCAGGGAGGGACCACAGGGGATACTGTAATTCCATGCCACTTGCACCTGGGGGTAAATGGATTTAAAATTAAATGAAACCCAGAATATCATAGCTGGCAGTTTGGCAAGACTGTTCCACCTATGGGTTTTGTTTTTTGTAAACTCATACTTGCTGCTTGGCAAATTGTTGATAATCCCTGCTCATCAAACCAGTCAGGGGCAAGATGAAGTAAACTCCAAAGGCACCCAGTTTCTTCCATTAACCTGAAAAGCCTACACTCATGTCAGCATGGGCAGAGGTACGCTTATGTCCATTTCAGGCTCATCTGGGAGTTCCTTGATACTGTGAGCAGAGGTATTAGAGGGAATTCTGTTAGGAGCTGGCAGGCCACGTCAGGCAGAAGGGCTGGAAACTTGGACGTTTCTGGTGCCCACCCATCCCCAGAGGCTTTGGCGCTGCCTTGGGGCCACCAATTACAGACGTTTCCCAGGCACAGATGGCTGAGGGCCAGACCACCATGGATCTGCTGAGAAGCCTCAGCCAAGGTGCTGGCCATGGACTTGGAACAGGAAGCTTGATGGGGGTAGTGAATCCTATTTCCCTGACATTATGGATGTTAATTCTCTGGATCCAAAGGACAAAGGATAAAAAGGTGATTTTATGAGAGGGTGATGAGCACCATGTTGGACAGACATCTCAACCCTAAACACTTATTTATCTAAGGGAAAATTATCTGATTCCCCTTCCCCCTAGAAAACCATGAACAAGTAGGCTAAACTGTTACCAGCCTATCTTTTTACATCAATTTTAGCTGGTGATAACAGATACAAAATCACAAGAAAATATAGTACATACACAAACATATGTATCATCCTATACATATGGCTATACCTTTTGCTATAAGACAAATATATTTTTGTCTTTAAGTGACAACAACAGGTAACAATACTTTTAAGCCTCAAAAGGCAAGCCAGTGGACATAAATGAGAGCAATGTGCAAACACCACCCACAGAACCCAAGGTATAGGAAGTGAGTTACTAGGAGCCAATTACCAACTCAGAATCAAAAAGTAACATGTGTGGGTCACTGATTCTCAAATTGTACAGAGCACTGGGGGCCTCCACAGCAGGCACAATTGACGCTCATGACAAGGGAAATGGGTCCATGTGCCACTGGTGTAGGGGATAAGCACTGGTCAGAAGGATTCGGTTGTTTTTCCATCACCTGCCACTGTGACCAGAGCCTTAAGTTTCCCATTGCTATAGAAAGACCAGTGTAGGAGGAAGTAGTGCTCTGCCTACTTTACAGTGTTGTTGTGTAAAAACCACATTATGTGTGCCAATTTGCATACCAAGTGAAAAGCAGTATACAGATGTATTGTATCCATACTGCCCAACCTCAGCCCAAGGCATCAGAGCATCACCAATAAATCACTACTGTTTTATCAGCACAATGACCTAGCAAAAAGGAAAGTGCCTATAAGAACCCTAAGAGGGACTCTGTGTATGGAGGATTAAGCCACATGAAAAAGAAAGCAAAAACATCAAACATCCCCCATGCCTGATAATGCAGCCCAGTCAGGGGTAGTGCACTTCAATTAAGAGCTAGGCTTACAGAGAGCCTTGTAGATTGACTATCAAAGTTCCTGCTCAACTGAACTGAAACCTTGCAAAGCGGCCACCACTAAGACTCACCAAGGAATTCCTCAGATAAACAGTAGTCAATGTCAATTAACCTTTGTGAACATGAAAAATAAATGGAAAGGTTGAGGAATTAACAAGGAGACAAACACAGATGCCAGGCACAAGCATGATGTTACTGTAAATGCTACAAACACATGGTGGTTAATTTTAGTACATTATGAATGGCTCTCATGATAAAAGACATTTTCTAAAAATGGAAGTGAATTAAAAATAAGGACTGAGTCAAATTCATATCTTCCCCTATAGCACTCTGATTTGTCCCACATCTGCAGTGGGAGTGCAAATATTTATTAATACCATAGTGGTGCCTTCTGAATGTTTGAAGAATCAGTAAATATACTGCATTCAGCTGTATATCATTCAACTTCTTTAATTGAAGAGCCAAGCAAAATTAATGACATTCATAAGTTATGAAAATATCTTCCCCCTAAGGGGGAAAAAGATTCATGGAGTATAGAATGGACTGACAACATCACTGAGTCCAATATTAGCCTTAGGGCAATCATGGAGCCTCCCACCACTCCCCGTTAGCCTAGCGCCGTTCTCTTCACATCCCCACCTCCATCCTGCAATAGCTGCAGCCTCACAGACATGTGCGTGGACAATCCAGAAGACAAGTCTACCAATCTTCACACCACCATCCAATGCCCACAAACACCCTCATTGCACACCCTGTGGGCCTGGATATGTGGACACTAGTTATATACTCACACCCTCAGGATTTTGGACCCAGGCCATAGGAGAGAGGTCTTCACAGGTCTTGGAAACAACCTGAGAGTCACTTACATAGGGACTTCTGGAGTCTGAGTTATGGGGCCATGTACTAAAAAGGGGGCCAAAGACTCCAAGTGGGTATGTCCTCTTGGTTCCTTGAATGCTTCATACCATAAGGAAGGGCACTGACCAGAGAAAGGCACAAACCAGGCCCTCTAAGATACAGAGTCAGAGCAGGGCAGGGACCCTGGTTGCCTGGGTCTAAGGAAGTACTTACTGAACTCAACACCCTTCCAGGGGAACTCTTTCCCTGCTGTGATTCTCTTAATGATAAAACTTGAAGAGCAAATAATCTATATCCATGGTTCTATTTATCCATTAACTTTTTTGTTAAAACCTTGATTTTTTATATATTTATATATCTATAATTATAATTTCTATTATATATCTATAATTATAATTATAATCTGATTATAACCCTCAGATTATAATCTGTGTCTTTTCCATGTAGCAAAACTATTTTCACTAAGAGCATCTAACTTTCTTCATACCAAATTTATTTGCCCCAGTTTAATTTGAGAAGCAAATTTTGTTTTTTGCTTTTAACTGCTAGTATCATTCTACATCTAGACCTTATCTAGCCTTGCTCTTTGCATATGCACCCTTGATCCCAATCCTATTAGGCTGGTGCAAAAGTAATTGTCATTAGTTTTAATGGCAAAGACCACAATTACTTTTGCACCAACCTCGTGGTCTTTGCCATAAAAAGTAATGGCAATTACTTTTGCATTAACCTAGCATTTCCTCTGGACCTACTTTTCTTTTCCTTCCTCCTACATCCATTCTTTGCACCAGGGATTCTTTCAACTTTACACAAAAATGTTCATCTATTTCCATAGTTAGCAGCTCTCCAATTGGGAAACCAATTTTTTTAAACACTTCTCTATAAAGTATTTCTGGCCGGGCATGGTGGCTCACGCCTGTAATCCCAGCACTTTGGGAGGCCAAGGCGGGCAGATCACGAGGTCAGGAGATCAAGACCATCCTGGCTAACATGGTGAAATCCTGTCTCTTCTAAAAATACAAAAAAATTAGCCAGACACGGTGGCGGGTGCTTGTAGTCTCAGCTACTTGGGAGGCTGAGGCAGGAGAATGGCATGAACCAAGGAGGCAGAGCTTGCAGTAAGCCGAGATTGCGCCACTGCACTCCAGCCTGGGTGACAGAGCAAGACTCCATCTCAAAAAAATAAAATAAAATAAAATAAAATAAAATGAAAGTATTTCTACATTAACCCCACTAAGACCTAATCACTCCAGATAACACACAATAATGCTAAGGCTGGGGTTCTGTCTTTGTACAAGCGAAATGGAGGAGAACACAGAGATGGTAAAGGGGATTCCTCTTATTTGCCAAACCCACTGACTAGTATTATGTATTCCTAGAGTCATGTTGCACACACTTTTGATGTGCACAGGAATCATCTGGGATCCTGTTAAAATACATATTCCAATACCGTAGGTCTGGGTGGGCCTGAGAACGAGCATTTCCAATAAGCTCTCAGGTGATGTTGATGTTATCGATCAGTGGGTCAGACTTCAAATTCCAAGTGCCTAGAGAACTATATTACAAATTTTTCAGAGTATGAGTTTGGATTTAGTAGTACAGAGTGTCATGACTGATCAGTAATGCCTGTCATGAGCACTGGAAGAGTGAATGCCAACATCAATCAAATTATCCAGTGATTCACTGATTTATTCAACATACACCTATTTATCAATAACGTGTCACACAGTGTGTACAGAGTAGAGGCAGAAAAAGTCACTATCTTTGCAGAGTCTACATTATAGTAGGTAGAGGGACAACTGAAAAGCAAACAAGATAATTTTATACAGTGGTAGGTGTTATGAAGGTGACATATGCAATAAACAGGTGATGCACAGAAAATAACTGGAGAAAGCTACTTCCAATCTTCCACCCAACGGGTCAGGGAAAGCCATTCCACTGAGGTCATGGCTGGACTGAGGCCTGAAGAATGGAAACATCCCAGACATAATGTCCATTAAGGGGACAGCCTTTCACTAGGAAGAACAGAGAAAAGCAACAGCTCAGAATCAGAAAGGGGATCACAGCGATGCATATTTGCCATTCTCAGATAGTAAAAAAAAAAAAAAAGCACAGACTTTAGATTCAGGCAAATGTATGTTCTAATGCCAACTGTCTTACCAAGGACAAGCTATTTAACCCATTCTTTATTTTTTATTCTTAATATTCTTTATTTCTTGCTACCTTGTCAGAACTTTGCTAGATGCCAGAGATACAATAGTAAAAAAGGTAGATGTGATCCTGCTCTCATGAAGCTTCCATTCCAGCCCTGGAAATCTCTTTCCTTATCTATAAAATGGCTACAATAATATTGACTTTGTAGAGTCATCAAATGAAGTGACATTTTGAAAAATTTAATGTATAACACTTGGTAAGTGGCCAGTAATTATTAGAATCTCTCTTTTCCTTATATATTTAGAAACATGTTAGCAAAGCTCATATGTCTTTTGTGTATTTAAGATTTGTCTTTTGTCATCGTTTTATATTTCTCCTTAGATTACAATGTCTTGAAATTAGGAAACATAATCCTTTACAGCTGCTTGTCACCTTAGAGAGCGCTTCACTCATGCAATTGTTCAACAAATATTTAACGAAGTGCCAAATACATACATAGGTCAGTTGCTTGGTGATTGTGTTATATGGATTTTTTAAAAACTGGAGAAAGCTAAGAGGAAGAAGGAATGATGAGGAAGGGGGAAATGTTATTATACCTAAGGGTGGCCACAGGAGGTCTCACTGATAAGGTCACATTCAGGCTGAAGACTGAGAGTTGAGGGTGCAGCCCATGTGAGTTTCTGAGGAAGGATTTTTCAGGCAGAGGCAACAGCAAGTGCAGAAGTCCTGACTGTCTAGTGTGTTTGGGGAACAGCAAGAAGGCCCATGTGGCAAATTCCTTCATTTTATGAAAGAAGAAACTGAGGCCTGCAGAAATATCTTTGGCAGACCCAAGTGTATCAATTAAGTTAAACTTAACTGCTGTAACAGAATTAACAATGACTCAAACGTAAGAGAAGTACATGTCTTGTGGATGTAAATTATTATGCCAGTGCCCCAGGGCACCACAGGACTCTCCTCCAAGCAGTGATTCAAGGACCTAGGCTCTTTCTATATTATGTGTGCCACCTTCAACATGTGTCTCCCAGGCTCACATGGTCAATCTCTTGTGTCTGATAGGGAGAGATTATGGAGGATCATATACAGGAGGTTTGTAATAGGGCCAGACTGGTGGACTGTGGGGCACATCACTTCTGCTCACACTGTTGTCCATAATTTAGTCACGTGGCCACCCCCTGCCACAATGGAGCCTGGAAAATGCAGTCCAGCCGAAAGACGAGAAAAAGGGATTTGGTAAGCAGCTAGTCAGTCTTTACCAGGCCAGCCCTCTTCCTGCTAGCCCTGTGTTTTCTTGCTTTGCAATACACATATGTATCACAACAAAACTGCCTATAAAGTGGCCTCAATGTTAATGATAATTGGCACTAGTAACAGTGACAAAATGAGACCAGAAATAGAGAATCCCTAATTATTTGCTGCCAGCCAAAACAATTCCATTGGTCAAGAAGTTTAATGTTACCAAAATGGGAGTCATGGTGAAAGAGAGATGATGAAATGAAGGTATTTATGCAGACTCAAACAGGAGACAGTATGATGAGAGGAGAAGCGTGCATAGACAGAAAATCATATCACAGCCCCAGCTTCACCTGCCTCCATAGGTTCACAAGGTCTGCTGCAACTCAATAACCAGTTGCTCTCTGAATTTCCTCATCTCAGCTTCTTACATTAGCAAGATTGTTATGAGACTCATATGGAGATTACATATGCAAAAATAAAATTGAGGCATCAGAGTTGTTACAAAATTCAATTATAAATAATGGAAAGAAAATACCAGTGTTAGGGAGGCAAGAAATTAGAGTCAGACAATGGAATTGAATTACTCTTTGGAAAGTCTTTGTAGATATCAAAAACAGTTTAATTAAAACTTCCAAAAGCAATACACATCTAAGAAGAACATGATTACTAGAGAACAGTTCGGTATGTAAATAGTCTCTAATGAACAAAGTATATGGTTTAAAAATTCTATCCTTTCCTCTTTAACAAGTCAAAAAAAGCCTTTTTAAAAATAGCCTTCTATAGTTGTAAATTTCTTAGAATGAGACTTAAGTTATATAATTACAGTCAAATGAGCCCAACCCATATGAACATGTACAATAATACCAGTATCATAATTAAATCAAGGTTTCGGGAGAAAGAAAATGGTTCAGATACTTCTTTGACAGAAAATGTTGCTTAAAATGCTATTAGACTGGATTTTATTTAACACTCATTAATGATTAGAAAACATTATGTCGATTAAATCCACTATTGATTTTAAATTGAGTAATGCAGATAACAACTTGAAACTCCCTCCCAAAACAAATAAAAGTCATGAAAATATTTGAATAACATATAGCAAAATGTTAGGAAGGTGTCTATCAACTTGGAAAAAATAATAAAAGCTGAGTCAGTATCATTTCATGTTAATAACTGCTGACTCATTGTGAGTACTTTATGCTGACCACCTCCTGCAAATGGCCCTGTTAACACTGATATCATAATTTCTCCAAATCTGGCCATGAGCTTCTAAGCCTTATTTACATCTGATATCAGATTTTTCCTTTTCCAAGGACAGGTTAAAGATGATGTGCAGAATTGCCATAGATTTGGAGCCATGCTTGATGAAGTTAGTTAAGTAGTAATGGATAATATAGGGGCAAGGGGTATACACAACACAAAGAGTTCTTTCTCAGAACTCACTACTCTTCTGTCCTGTTGCACTGATTTGCCAATTAATCATTGATCATGTGCTGCCTGTGACATTTCTTGTCTTGTCAATCTGTATTAATACATTATTCTTATGTTGCTTTAATTTCTTCATCTTGCCTTCCTAACACTGAGAACAGAAACCATATAAAATATACATTTTAACTTCTTTGAAAAGCACTTTTGCACATAGTAGGTGGTAACTTGTAATATCTGTCAGTGCAATGAATGATTCATAATCTGTGAATCATTTTAGATTAGGCCATCCCAAATTAAAATTAGGTGAGACCAAGGTAGGATATAATCTTATCTTGATAACTGAGGCTCTCAGGCCTCTGTTGGAAGTGTTAAGGTTGACTTATGTCTATAATTGCATGCTGAAAAGCTTTGGGTAGAAGGAAATACAGGGATGGGGTAGAAATAGACTGGGGGAGAGCAGGAAAGACCAGTGGTTTGAAAAGCACATCACAACCAGACCTCATAAACTCCACCTACTAAAGAGTTTGCTTTGAAGAAAAGAATGAAGTAGGCACAATAATGACCCCCCTAAAGATGCCCACATCCTAATCTCTGGAAACTGAATATCTTGCATTAAATGGCAAAGGAGAAACAAGGTTGTAGATGGAATTAAGTGTGTTAACTGACTTACTTCAAGATAAGAAGTTTTTCTGGAAAATCCAGGTGAGTTCAATGTAATTACAAGGGCTCCTAAAAGTGGAAGAGGGAGGAAGAATTTGCGTCACAGTGCTAAGGTAAGGAAGACTCGACCAGCCATTGCTGGTTTTGAAGATGGAGGTGAAGGGCCACCAGCGACAGAATGCAGGAGGCCTCTGGAAGCTGAAAACAGATTCTCCCCTAGAGCCTCTAGACAGGAATACAGCCCTAAGGACACCTTGATTTCAGCCAATGAGACCTGTGTTGGATGTATGACCTCCAGAAACAGACCATAATAAATTTGTATTGTTCTAAGACACTAAGTTTGTGGTAACTTTATAGTAGCAACAGAAAATGAATACAGACCAGGTGCTGTGGCTCATGCCTGTAATCCCAACACTTTGAGAGGCCGAGGCAGTTGGATCAACTGAGGTCAGGAGCTCGAGACCAGCCTGGCCGACATGATGAAACCTGGTCTCTACTAAAAATACAAAAATTTGCCAAGCATGGTGGTGCATGCCTGTAATTCCAGCTACTTGGGAGGCTGAGGCAGTAGAATCCCTTGAACCTGGGAGGTGAAGGAGGTTGCAGTGAGCCAAGACTGCACCACTGTACTCAAGCCTGGGCAACAGAGTGAGACTCAGTCTCAAAAAATACAATACAATAAAACAAAATAACATAAAAATGAAGGCAAAGACCAAACATTTTAAAGCCTTCAGACCACTATTTATTTGACATTAATCACAAATTCACTTACAAAAAAAGGAAATAAAACTGTACAATTAGAAAAAATAGTTTGTAACGTCAATAAAACAAGTGAACCAAAAACAAGAGTAATAAAAAAAAAAAATAACAAGACCCAAATAGGACAATATGGTTATTTCCAAGGGCGGGGCGGCGGGGGGGAACTGAACTAAAACCCAGAAGCATGTGTGTGATTTTAAACCTGCCCTCTTTGGGCTACTGTGTGGCTTTTTCATTCACAATGAGGTAAAGTGTAAAACATCTTTTTTTAAATGTGATGAATTGTCTCTGAGAAAAATGATAAGGTACCTTAGATCCCCCTCTCCCTAGTGTATTGCTTTGGTATAGTCCTAAACCTTACTGCTGCTTTAATATTAAACAGCATAAAATAATAGTTGCTTCAGGTTCTCTGATGAGAAGAGGTACTATACTAGGAATTGCAAGCAGGTAGACTGTGACAAGGTCAAAATAAACTGTTCCCAGGGTAATAGCAAAACTCCAGCTGTTCATCACTTCATCACATGCAGTGTCAGGGGGAGAGGGAGGGGAATGGTACTTATGGTTATCATTGATTTGCTGAAGTTGAGTTTAATTCAGTCTCTTAATTTCAAGAACCTCCAAAATTCAAATTCATATATTATGTTTAACTACAAATAAGACATACAAATGAGCAAGCAGATACGTAAAAGGAATAGTAAATCCACTTAAACAAAAGACAGGAAAGCAGAGATCACTCTATTATCAAGGGCATCATCCATAACTGGCTACAAGAGAGTTCAGATATGCTGCATTCTAAATTGACAGGTTATGTCCAGAAAGCACCCTACTTTTGTGTGTTTTTAATTATGGAGAGAGGGCACAGGGAAGAGATTTGGGATCAGGAGACCCAGGTTTTAGTGCCATCTTGTCCAATATTGATCTCTGTTAATCTAGACTTTCTAGTTTGAAAACGAAAGAGACTAAACTAAATTAATGTGTCCCAAAGTATGAGAACTACATTAGCAGAAGTAGTAGATAAGTTGGCAAAAAGTATTAAATATGACTGAATTTCAAAGTAAGAAAATCATTTTCTTTTCCATGTTTTTAACTTTTCTATGAAAGTCAAAAAGAAGGTCTCAGTTTGGTGCTGGTATAGCTTTTACACATCTCTAATAGCAGCAAATCTCCTTTATTAGTGAAGAGAGGGCAGACTTCAAGTTTAGGGCCTTCCAAAGGCAAAGTCTCTAGCTAGAATTTAACTACTGTTTTATCTTTACTGTATTTGATTTTATATTTATAGCATATAAGACTGGTTTCTTTTCATTCATGGTATAATGTGGTTTATTTAAATAAAAAGAAGAAAAATATTAGCTAAATAATATATAGGTGTTAATTATGTCAATACAAGAAACATCTTGAAAAAGCAGTATCAACTGACTTCAAGTTGAGAAACGGTGAATAAAATTATTCCTGGAGTTCCTTCTCACTCTAACATTCTATAAGCCAATAATAAAAAATTTGGCCTCCAATGTTAGAACAATTTTTTGACACACAATCTATTCTATTCAGTTGTTAATGTAACTCCTGGAATTTGTTTTATTATTGAATTAATGTGTAAATGTCTTGTTTTCCAAGATAAACAGTACATTGCCCAAAGACAGGAAAAGCAACATGTATGTCTCATTAATGTATACTGAATAAATAAAGGGATCCTTGCTTCTCTTATGTATGGATGTTTCTGAACCTAAAAAGAATCCTGAACTTAAAGCCAAAAGTGAGTCAGAATAGCCATATTGTTTTTTTCCTCTTCTTGGTTGTTTTGTTTGGTTAGTTGGTTGAATTTTTTTAGAGATGGGGTCTCACTATGTCATCCAAGTGTATTAGTTCATTTTCTCGCTGCTGATAAAGACATACTTGAAACTGGGAATAAAAAGTGGTTTAATTGGACTTACAATTCCACATGGCTGGGGAGGCCTCAGAATCACAGCAGGAGGTGAAAGGCGTTTCTTACATGGTGGCAGTAAGAGAAAAATGAGGAAGAACCAAAAGCAGAAATCCCTGATAAACCCATCAGATCTTGTGAGACTTACTCGCTATCACGAGAATAGCACGGGGAAGACTGGCCCCCATGACTCAATTGTGGGACCCTCCCACAACACATGGGAATTCTGGGAGATACCATTCAAGTTAAGATTTGGGTGGTGACACAGTCAAACCATATCATTCTGCCCTGACTCCTCTAAATCTCATGTCTTCACATTTCAAAACCAATCATGCCTTCCCAACAGTGCCCCAAGGTCTTAACTCATTTCATCATTAACCCAAAGGTCCATAGTCCAAAGTCTCATCTGAGGCAACTCCCTTCTGCCTATGAACCTGTAAAAGAGAAAGCAAGCTAGATACAATGGGGGTACAGGTATGGGGTAAATACAGCCATTCCAAAAGGGAGAAATTGGCCAAAACAAAATGTTACAGGGCCCATCCAAGTCTGAAATCCAGTGGGGCACTCAAATTTTAAAGCTCCAAAATGATCTCCTTTGACTCCAGGTCTCACATCCAGGTCATGCCAATGCAAGAGGTGAGTTCTCATGGTCTTGGGTAGCTCTGCCCTTGTGGCTTTGCAGGTTATGGCCTCCCTCCTGGCTGTTTTCATGGGCTGGCATTGAGTGTCTGTGGCTTTTTCAGGTGCATGGTACAAGGTGTTGGTGGATCTACCATTATGGGGGTCTGGAGGACCTTCTCACAGCTCCGCTAGGCAGTGCCCCAGTAGGGACTCTGTGTGGGGGCTCCGACCCCATATTTCCCTTCTGCACTGCCCTAGCAGAGGTTCTCCATGAGGGCCCCACCCCTGCAGCAAACTTTTGCCTGGGCATGCAGGCATTTCCATACATCTTCTGAAAGCTAGGTGGAGGTTCCAAGCCTCAATTCTTGACTTCTGTGTACCCACAGACTCAACGCCACATGGAAGCTGCCAAGGCCTGGGGCTTCCACCCTCTGAAGCCACAGACTGAGCTCTACATCGGCCCCTGTCAGCCATGGCTGAGCAGCTGGGACACAGGGCACACAAGACAGGACCCTGGGCCCAGCCTATGAAAACACTTTTTCCTCCTGGGCCTCCAGGCGTGAGATGGGAGGGCCTGCCATGAGGTCTCTGACATGGCCTGGAGACATTTTCCCCTTGGTCTTGGGGATTAACATTAGGCAACTTGCTAGTTATGCAAATTTCTGCAGCTGGCTTAAATTTCTCCTCAAAACATGGGTTTTTCTTTTCTACTGCATCATCAGGCTGCAAATTTCCTGAACTTTTATGCTCTATTTCCCTTTTAAAATGGAATGCTTTTAACAGCACCCAAGTCATTTTTTTAATGCTTTGCTGCTTAGAAATTTCTTCTGCCAGACACCCTAAGTCATCTCTCCCAAGTTCAAAGTTTCACAAGTCTCTAGGGCAGGGGCAAAATGCCACCAGTCTCTCCAAAAACATAACAAGAGTCACCTTTGCTGCAGTTCCCAACAAGTTCTTCATCTCCATCTGAGACCACCTCAACCTGGACCTTATTGTTCATATCATTATCAGCGTTTCTGTCAAAACCATTCAACAAGTCTCTGGGAAATACCAAACCTTCTCACATCTTCCTGTCTTCTGAACCCTCCAAACTGTTCCAACCTCTGCCTGTAACCCAGTTCCAAAGTCTCTTCCCCATTTTTGGATATCTTTTCAGCAACACCCACTCTACTGGTACCAACTTACTATACTGTTCATTTTCACACATACACAAAACTGGGAACAAAAAGAGGTTTAATTGGACTTACAGTTCCACATGGCTGGGGAGGCCTCCAGATCATGGCAGGAGGCAAAAGGCACTTCTTACATGGCAGTAGCAAGAGAAAAATGAAGAAGAAGCAAAAGTGGAAACCCCTAATAAACCTATCAGATCTTGTGAGACTTATTCACTATCACAAGAATAGCATGGAAAAGACTGACCCCCATGATTCAATTACCTCTCCCTGCATCCCTCCCACAACACATGGGAATTCTGGGAGATACAATTCAAGTTGAGATTCTGGTAGGGATGCAGTCAAACCATATCACCAGGCTAGACTGCAGCAGTGCAATCCTAGCTCACTGTAGCCTTCAATTCCTAGGGCTCAAGAGATTCTCCCACCTCAGCCTGCTGAGTAGTTGGGACTACATGCATGCGCCACTGCACCCATACTCTTGGTTTCTCTAGCCACCTATGTTTCTGTCAAGTGATAAGCCTAGCCCAACCCAAACAGTCCATCTAGAGACAATTGTTAAGAATTGTTTATAGTCCTAGAATTACCTGCACCTCTTTTTACATTTTCTAGAAGGCCCACAAAGATAACAAAGATAAAGATAATAGAAAATACATATGATAAGCAAGGTCTTGGAGAGAGTGGATCCCAGGTCAACCACATTTTTGTTTTTGAAGAGGTAGTTCTGAAAGTGAGATTTCTAAATTGGTTGGGAACAAGATTCCTATCTTCATAAGACTCTATAAGGAGATATATGTTCAATAATCAAAGTAAATTTTAAACAATACTCAAAAAAATCCAATACTCATTGTGTGCTATGCACTATATACACTATATATACACATATACACTATATATACACTATATTACCTTTTAAGTATATACACCTACTATGCACCCACAAAAATAAAAAATAAACTTAAAAATTTTTTAATTCAGATTTCAAAAAATAATAATAGCTACCACTTATTACATTCTAGATCTTGTGTTAGAAATTCATATACTTACAATTCTCAAAAACAAAACAAAGTAAAAGTTTCCCAAGGTAGATGTCATCTCCATTATAAAAGTGAGGGAATGAAGCTCAGAGAAGTTTATAAATTGCCCAAGATCATGCAGGTAGGAAGTAGATCTACAATTGGATGTCAGTCTTCCTGACTCTAAAGCCCATGCTTTTTCCACTATGCCACTTGTGCCTTATAATACTAGTGATATATATATATATATATTTTT
The DNA here is from genome assembly GCF_000951035.1 of Colobus angolensis palliatus. Taxonomy (NCBI): domain Eukaryota; kingdom Metazoa; phylum Chordata; class Mammalia; order Primates; family Cercopithecidae; genus Colobus; species Colobus angolensis. The sequence goes on along the minus strand of NW_012118265.1, from coordinate 12,703,937 downwards.
TTTTTTTTTTTTTGAGACAAAGTTTCGCTCTTGTTACCCAGGCTGGAGTGCAATGGTGTGATCTTGGCTCACTGCAACCTCTGCCTCCCAGGTTCCAGGTTCAAGCAATTCTGCCTCAGCCTCCCGAGTAGCTGGGATTACAGGCAAGTGCTACCATGCCCAGCTAATTTTGCATTTTTAGTAGAGACGGGGTTTCACCATGTTGGTCGGGCTGGTCTCGAACTCCTGACTTCAGGTGATCCACCCACCTCAGCCTTCCAAAGTGCTGGGATTACAGGCATGAGCCACTGTGCCCGGCTAATGATAATAAGTATTTATTAGATTCAAGATGACTTCAAACAACACCACCATTAATTATAATTTTTTATACCTCAGTCATATACCAACGAAGTTCCATTGGTCTTTAATGATTAAAGTGAAAATATTGTTTTCATTAATATTAACACTAAAACGTGGTGAAAGTTAACGTATAGTGGTGGTAAAGGAGGAAATATACTCAAATACTTATGCATACTTCCCTGAAAAATAAAGAAAACAAAAACATGGATGAGGTGGGATAAGGAGTACAGTAGGAAGGTTGTCAATGTGTTATGGTGTTTTGTTTTGTTTTATGAAACCATCTGAGAATAATTAGACAAATGAGTTTATTATTGAGACAGCAATGCATCGTTAAAGTCAGGCAATATGTATTTTAGAATTTGATATATATCCATAATTCTACTGGACCCCTGTTTGAAAGGATTGTAGCAAAGGGGATCCTCCTGAGCACTTGTCCTGGAGGTTAGTGTATTTTTCTAGTGGTATCTCATCAGACCATTTCTTCAGAGAATAAGGAATTCCCTCAATATCCCACATAATCCACGATACTAAGCTATGTGTATAAACTATGATTTCTTCTTAGATTCCACTTCTACCCTGAAGCACCAAAATCTGTTATTGTTCCATGTGTGTAGCGAGGTTGATCAGTCCTCAAAAAGTATAGCTATATGTGTACAGATACAAGATATGGATTTAGTTTCAGAAAATGTACAGCATTAGTCAGACAAAACTAAACAATGGGAAATACTTTTTCCATAATGAAGGATGATGTTAAATCTAGCACACTGTTGAAGCCCATAGGTTTTCTAATTTACATTAGAAATGGTTTACACACCTTGGAATGTTAGAAAGATAAATAACTTCAGCCATTGTCTCAGATTTCAAAGTTCTCCAAAACCATGTACCCCAATATCATTTGAAAGCCTGTGACTCAGAGTGGTATTTTATTACTGGCATGCATTGTTTTTCTTTCTGTAATAGGGAAGGTGTAAGAAGGTAAATTTCCCATACTTATTTTGCTTACTTTTTATTACGCTTTAATCTACCAAATCAGTTCAGACAGTACAAAATCAGGGGAAAGAAAAAGGCATGGAGCTGGCCAAAAGGGAGGCCCATCAAGAAAAGCTGTGAAGTATAGGAACATCGATGCCTCCTATGAATCTTGAAGAGCAAGGATCTGTTGCATATATTGGGGTGGGGAGTAGGGAAAGATTTGAGGCACAGTAGATCACGAGGTTCAAAATGGAGGCATTATCCTACTGAGCAGAAATTAGGTAATTCATGGGCCAGGCTGCCTAGGTGAACTACTTGCTAGTTGTATAACATTGGAAAAGTTGCTTAACCACTTTTGTTTCCATTTCTTCAGCTGTAAAATGGGTTAATAGTAGTATACACCTTACAGAGGTTTCCAGGGGACTACATTCACATTAGGACATGTTCAGTGCCTACAGTAGTTTCTTGAGCATAGTAAGTTCCTGTATTGGTTATCATTGTAGCACTTCTCCATTGCATGGTCATTATCTATTTGCAGGTCTTCCCCTGCTTCATTGTACCCACAAGAGGCAGAAACTGTATTTTATACACTCTGATTTCCAGAACATTGAAAAGTCCATAGCACATAGTAGGACCTTAATAAATGTGTGTTGAATTTGTTAATTAACAGACCAGTGTTACTACAGTGATTTTTATCAATACACAGCCCAATCCCATTAAGCAGGTACACTAAAATGTGTGCTCATTAAAATTAGAAAAAGAAAAAAAGACTTAATTCATCCCAGTAGGACTTGAGGTTTATTTTTATGGAGATAAAGAAAACTTAAAAACACATACTGTGCATCAGGAAAAATAAAATGATAGAGAAGAAAGAGTAGGGGAATGTACAGAGCAGTATCACTATGTGTCAAGAATTTTAAAGCCAAATCTGCTCTTTCATACCCACACTGTAGAAGATAAATAATTTCTCCAATAGTCCTTTATTTTTCCCAGCATCACTAATTAACCTGATGAGAGAGACTTAGCCAAACTGGCTAGTACAGTACAGAATTTGGATAAGGACTTGATGAGGGACATTGTTCTCATACAGCCAGCTGAGAGTTTATCCTCAATGTGTTAAATAATCTCTTCAGCCTTTATAATGCCGCCTCCTCTGACTCTCAGAGCTTATTTTCCCAAACACTGTGCCGCTTGGACTTACTCTCCACTTAAAGTATTTTCAATGTTCATGCCAGATTTTTTTTAAAGAAAATATGTTATTTAACTTTATGATTCTAAAAGACATAATGAGGAGATAATGTAACACACATAGTATTTTTACAGTACATTTTGTAAACCAAAGCTAGTTTATCTCTTATGTGACATAGTCTCTTTTTGTGGTGGTGGGAGTGGGAGGAGGATTTTAAATAATACTTTAACTGAATGCCAATAGGTGACTAACTTTGTTAGTTCACTTTGTTTAAAGCTGAACCTAGAAGAAAAACAACAAAAAGTCTCATTCACCTCCTGGGAGCTAATTAATGGGGAATGTGCATGTTTAAAAAAGTCATCTCCAAGCACCACATGTACTTCATTTAAAAATCATAATTTACCTCTCTCGTTTGAATTTACCAGACAGTTCTGAAAATGTGCCAATTTGTAGTTGTTCGAAATTAGTACAGTTTAATATTTTCTGAACTTGGCTTTCAAATTCAGTTTGCAAAAATCTCAGTCATTTGCTACTGTGATAGCAATAGAAAATGGCTGCTTTCTCTTTGCTTGCTACCATTTCCTCCTAGAAAATGAAATACAAAAGGCTAAACCATGGTACAGGTCTACTGTCATTTAGAACACATAACCTCTCTTTACATTATTTCTGCCTTATGAATTAATCAATCTGTATATTAAACAGTACCAGATAACAAAGAGGTAGTAAAGTCCCTGAATCTCAACTTTCACCCATTAAAATAGCCTTGACATAGATTCAACGGCATTTTGTTGATATTCTTATTAAACATTACTTGATCTCTAAAATGTAGTAGTACTAAAGGTATCAATCCAAAGTAAGTTAAAAGTAGCCTTGAGTCTATTAATACAGTTTTTGTGACTATTATAGTATGTAATTTGCTAATAAGATTAAAAATTCATTTGGTTGGCTCCCCGGAAATTTCTAACTGGCTCACTTTCAAGGTGTGAAGTTTCAGAAATATAAATACCCTTTACAAGAAAAACATTTGATGATCGTAATATATTCAAGTCAGGGCACCCAGTGTCAAAGAATAAAAGAGCATTTGATGATTCCTGAAGTTCAGTGAATCGTTGTACTAGTTTGTACAAATGGAAAAACATCTCAAAACATTTGTAAAATACAATGTAGGTATTTCTAAAACGTATTCTCATACAATGAGTATCTGAATATCATCAAATAACAAGCGTAACTGGAAGGAAAAAGCACTTTTTAAAAAAATTAACTTCATAACTAAGACCAAGGTCTTTCCCTAGGATATTTGACTCCTTTTATTTTACTCCTAATATCTATTGCTTCAAACCTGCAACCCTTCACCTAGCAGGAGATGGTTTCAATAGCATTTCAAAATATGAATTTTCCTCATCCAGGTTTTAAACCCCAGAGCATTCTCTATTTCTGTATTTTTCAAAGGGAATATTTGGGCAATGTCAAAGGTCTAAATGACTCCCTCTATATCGGATATTACAGTCTCACATATTTGCCAGGAAGATGGCTGGAAATAATTAAGATCCTCGAGATCATTTTTCTGGGTACTCAGACTTCTGCCACTCAAACTTTTAATTATAAACTGACATCTAATAAAGCAGAATGTCAGAGAGCTACTGCAACTACACTCGCCTTGCCGTTTTACTGTGGGCCCAGTTCTATCAAAAGGCTGCCTTGCCAATCATTTTTAATTAAATAAAAGGCAAGCCATCCCAGAGAAAGAATTACAATGAAAGTCTGCTTTCCAGTGGAGCAGCTGTGTAAACGAGTTCTAAAATTAGTCTAGTCATTTCCAAGCTGTGTTTTACAGCTTCAATGTGTCTTCTGCAGCCCATGTCAGGATGAGAAAATGAATTTTCTCAAGAACATCCCAGTCATTTTAGGTTCAGTTCATTTTAATGGTGTCATAGCTAACTCAAACCTCTCAGTCCTAAGCAGTCTGGGCACAGGGAGACATGATCAAAAGGTGCCATTCAAGAAGAGTGTTTGCTTTAATTTAGATGATGATGACAGAGTCATGGGTACTGTAATAAAACCACCCGGCCTCTTGCCCAGGGGATGTATAATCTAAACAAGACAAACAGGAATATAATGAACAACTTGGACTGACAGGCAGTAGTACTAGCTTCAGATTTCAGACTCCCTGGGAAATCTTCACCAGGACGGTAAGGAAGACGTCCTCTGTTCCTTTTTCTAATTCTCTCTTTTTTTGCAGGCACCTCAGTGCCATTATGCCATTATCCCTTTACTATCGATAAAAATGTAAAAACAAACAAACAAACAAAGAAAACGTGAAGTGATATTTAACTCTCTCGTAACCAAAACTGCGTTGCTGTCTTAGAAGAGTAAGGGAAAAGGGAGATACAGTGGGGAGAGAACAGGTGAGGAAGGACTGTAGCAGAGGAGAATAGGAGGAGAATGAAGTTGGCATTGCACAATAGAACACTATCAAGAACTTAATTTATATTTCTGAGAGCATTCAAATTATACATAACCACACATACGTGATCGCTTTGCAGGCAGCACTTAGCTTTCTTATCTTTTATTAGTGATAATCTAATGTTGCTAATGCATATGACACTATGAGATTCCTAGATAGAAGCACCAGACCTTGCAGGATAAAAAAATGACAGATTTTTTCTTTACAGAAACAAGTATTCTAAGGCTGGAATCCAGATTATGAAGTCATAGCTGACCTGAGAGAGAGATAGAGAGAGAGAGAGTCAAAAGTCACTAGGGCAGAGAGAGAAGGTCATGTCAAACATGCCAGTAAAATGCCGTGTTTACACTAGCCAGTAAAACATCTTTTAAAAAATGTGATGGAGAATTGTTTCTGAGAAAATGGTAAAGGAACCTTAGATCCCCCTCTCCCTAGTGTATTGCATTGGCATAGTCCTAAATCCTACTATAGCTTTAATTTTAAAGAGCATAATGTAATATTTGCTTCAATATTATATGAATATGTAATTTATATAATATATTCATCCTGGATTCATACTAGAAACCTAGAACCCATTCATAGTAAGTTGCCAGACCACCTGCCTGGGCAGGAACTTTTCTTGTAGACCCAGAAGATCTAAACCGTGCCTTATATGGACCAGGAGACTATAAAGTGGCCCTTTTGACATGTCTGTGGTGATCCTTTGACATGTATTTTTAAGTGCTGCTTTATCTTACCAAGTAATGAGCACCAAACACTAGGTGCTCTAAGTCACCTGAAAAAGGTGAACAGAAATAGATCTACTGAAGCTTAAGCTTCAAGGCCTGTGATATTCACCATTCTGTGAAATCTGGGAGTTCTAGAATGTTTCAAGTGGGAGAGAAGACAAGTTACAGTCAAGGGTGTCTGGTAAGTTTCCCAAATAGATCTCAGAAGAAAGGGACTTGAAATCCCCAAGTTTCCATTAATTTGTTGTGACTGACTTTTTTCTTGTATTTGAAAAAAAAAAAATACTTTGAAATTGAATGTATTCATAACTTCATGTTCTTTTACTGAAAGAGGGCCCTAAACATTGCATAACATTTGGGGCCCACAAAACTTAGATCTGCCCTTCATGGTAATATTGCGTCCTTTCAATGTTTTTATCAGCCTGTCATCTGAGAAGCATGTAGCTGGGGTGCTGTTCTGGACTAATTTTTACTAGTGCTCCTTTTCATTTTCAAAAGCATTGG